>NW_026562566.1:0-210000 GCF_027474105.1 Poeciliopsis prolifica | reverse complement strand
GATGGATGGATGATGGATGGATGATGGATGGATGGATGGATGGATGGATGGATGGATGGATGGATGGATGATGGATGGATGGATGATGGATGATGGATGTGGATGGATATGATGGATGAATGATTGATGGATGGATGATGGATGGATGGATGGATGATGGATGGATGGATGGATGGATGGATGGATGGATGATGGATGGATGATGGATGGATGGATGGATGGATGATGATGGATGATGGATGATGGACGGACGGTTAAATGTCTGGTGACCTTTTTAACCTCTGCAGGTGTTCCAGGAAGGAGTCATGTGACCGGTGGGAGGAGCCTCAGCACTTCAACACCCGTCTGGACCAATGCGTGTTCATCTTGGTTTCCCCTAGCAACATGTCCGTCACCTCTCCTCCCACTCAGGTGAGTGGCCACACCCCCCCGACCCACCTGCGGCTTGGGCTGTGTCGGCTCTAAACTCAGCCTCCTCCCCCTTTCATCCAGCTGACCATCAGGGTGCAGAATGTCCCGGAGCTTCGGGCGGGTCACCTGTGTGTTCGAAGACCTGACGGAACACCTGGACAGGTCAGTGGTGTGCATGTTGGGGCTGCCAGCAAGCTCCTCCTTATGGTGACAAAGTGGTGTGAAGGTCGTGTGAAGGTTGTGAATAATAATAATAATAATAAATTTTATTGTAACGCACCTTATATTTCAAAGAAATCTCAAAGTGCTACATAGATTAAAAAAGTTAAATTGTAAAGCTTACAGTAAAACATAAAATAATACATACCACACAAGTGGTACCAAAAAAAAACAGGTTTTGTGAAGGTTGTGTGAAGGTTTTGTGAAGGTTGTGTGAAGGTTTTGTGAAGGTCTGTTTAGGTTGTGTGAAGGTTGTGAAGGTTTTGTGAAGGGTCTGTGAAGGTTGTGTGAAGGTTTGTGAAGGTTTTGTGAAGGTCTGTTTAGGTTGTGTGAAGGTTTTGTGAAGGGTCTGTGAAGGTTTTGTGAAGGTTTGTGAAGGTTTTGTGAAGGGTCTGTGAAGGTTGTGTGAAGGTTGTGTGAAGATTTGTGAAGGGTCTGTGAAGGTCATGTGAAGGTCGTGTGAAGGTTGTGTGAAGGTTGTGTGAAGATTTTGTGAAGGGTCTGTGAAGGTCATGTGAAGGTCGTGTGAAGGTTGTGTGAAGGTTGTGAAGGTTTTGTGAAGGATCTGTGAAGGATGTGTGAAGGTTTGTGAAGGTTTTGTGAAGGTTGTGTAAGGTTTTGTGAAGGTTGTGTGAAGGTTTTGTGAAGGGTCTGTTTAGGTTGTGTGAAGGTTGTGTGAAGGGTCTGTGAAGGTTTTGTGAAGGGTCTGTGAAGGTTGTGTGAAGGTTGTGAAGGTTTGTGAAGGGTCTGTTTAGGTTGTGTGAAGGTTTTGTGAAGGTCTGTGAAGGTTGTGTGAAGGTTTTGTGAAGGTCTGTGAAGGTTTTGTGAAGGGTCTGTGAAGGTTGTGTGAAGGTTTGTGAAGGTTTTGTGAAGGGTCTGTGAAGGTTGTGTGAAGGTTGTGTGAAGGTTTTGTGAAGGTTTTGTGAAGGATCTGTGAAGGATGTGTGAAGGTTTTGTGAAGGTTGTGTGAAGGTTGTGTGAAGGTTGTGTGAAGGTTTTGTGAAGGTTGTGTGAAGGTTTTGTGAAGGGTCTGTGAAGGTTGTGTGAAGGTTGTGTGAAGGTTTTGTGAAGGGTCTGTGAAGGGTCTGTGAAGGTTGTGTGAAGGTTTTGTGAAGGGTCTGTGAAGGTCGTGTGAAGGTTGTGTGAAGGTCGTGTGAAGGGTCTGTGAAGGTTTTGTGAAGGTTTTGTGATGATCTCAGCCATGTTTCCTCCAGGGGAGAAGCGTGCGGTCCAGCTCAGCCTGCGCTCCACAGAGACGGGTCTCCGGTTCATCTCCACCAGCGTAGTTTACTACAACTGCTCTGTGCTCGGATCGTGAGTCTCCTCTTCCTCTTCTTCATGTCAGCTGATGTGACCTTTGACACTCGGTACCAAGGTACCTGGGAATCACTACCAGTTTTCGATACTTTTTCATGTTTTGTTTCTTTCTTTTTTTTTACATATTCATTTTTAATATATCAAAAATATTTTTTACAATTATCTTTATTGTTTCCCAAGAAAGCATCCTGTACATCACAGGGGGCATTTACATCTCCAAATTAACTACGACATTTGAAATAAGATGTACAAGTAAACCATTGACTCACAACAGTAACATCAAAGTGTAACTGCACTTCCCTGAGAGGGATTTTAAAGTGATTACAAGAGAGAAAGAGTTAAAAAAAAAAAGAAAGAGAGGAAAACAAAGCAAAACAAAAAAAAAAACAAAAAAAAAAAAACAAACACAAAAAGCATACAAAAATATAAATTACCTGCGAAGTATAGCTATCGTTGGAGAGTGGATTGGTAAGACGTCCATCAGGTCTAATGCTTACATAGTTCACCCAGATCTGCCACCAGTGATCGAATTGTTCAGTCCTGTGACTGAGAGAGGCTGTTATTTTTTCCATTTTATATATATAAATGTTATATCCATCCAGTCATTTAAAGTAGGTTTATTGTGTGATATGCATTTTTTTGTAATATTTTTTTTTACTTGTTGTTAATAATATAGCCATCAAATATTTGTTTCTTTTTAACAAATATATCAAGACAACATCCAGCTATATATTGTATCATCATAGCTGTGGCACAAATTTCTTTAAAGATAAAATTGTTCAGAGCAACTAATGGAGTATTTTGTCTTTTTGCACAAATTAAAGTCCAGCTGCATGTTTTCCTGTCTGTCACTTTCTGTCACTTGCGTCGTAAATCAACACGTCCTGAACACAGATGCAGGCGAGCTAACGGAGGCTAATGCAGCGGAGGAATCACGCTCTCTTCAGCCTTAATGAAAAATCTTGTGCTTTCTCAAAGCAGACGTGTTTCCACCGCTGATCCACCAATCAGAGTCTCCCTCTCTCCTCAGGTGCACTTCCTGTGTCAGCAGCAGCTTTCCCTGCCTCTGGTGTAAATTTCGCCACATCTGCACCAACAACCTGAAGGACTGCTCCTTCCAGGAGGGCCGGGTCAGCAGCATGGAGGTGAGGGTCTTCTGCAAACATGGTGGGAACAAACAGGTTGGATGTGATGTTACTGTGCAAACAGTATCGTGAGAAAAGTTTTGCGATTTGTGGAAACCGGGTCAGTCAGGAAGTTTCAGGATGGACATCTTCTAAACTGGGTCAGAACTGAGACAGAACTGAGACAGAACCCCTTAATCTTTGAATGCGTCTCTGCAGGGCTGTCCCCAGATCCTCCCCACCGCCGACATCCTGGTTCCGGCTGGGATGGTGCGTCCGATCACGCTGCGGGCCCGGAACCTGCCGCAGCCGCAGTCGGGTCAGAAGAAACTACGAGTGCGTGTTCAGCATCCAGGGCAAGGTGCAGCGCATCCCCGCCGTGCGTTTCAACTCTTCCTGCATCCAGTGCCAGAACACCTCGGTAAGCGGGCCCGACCCGGGAAGAACCGGTCCGGGCCTGACCCACTGTCCAGGTTCTGCCCATCGGTACTGAAGAGGCAGGCAGAGTTCTGTTTCCTGGTCCTGGATCTTCAGAAACTGAAAATGTCTCCAGGTCCTTGTTGGGCCCGTCCTGGTCCACCGTCTGGACCTCAGTCTTCACCAAGACAGGTCTTCTGAGCGACGACGACACAGACCGTCTATTTCTGAAGATGCACAACAAATGTCGTCCGTCTGCTCATTTGCTCACACACACACACACACACACACACACACACACACACACACACACACACACACACACACACACACACACACACACACACACACACACACACAGCATGGTGTGTCTCTCTGTGAGTGTCTCTGTGTGTGTCTCTGTGTGTGTCTCTGTGTGTGTGTCTCTGTGTGTGTCTCTGTGTGTGTCTCTCTGTGTGTGTGTCTCTGTGTGTGTCTCTGTGTGTGTCTCTGTGTGTGTGTCTCTGTGTGTGTCTCTGTGTGTGTCTCTCTGTGTGTGTCTCTGTGTGTGTCTCTGTGTGTGTGTGTCTCTGTGTGTCTCTGTGTGTGTCTCTGTGTGTGTCTCTGTGTGTGTGTGTCTGTGTGTGTCTCTGTGTGTGTCTCTGTGTGTGTCTCTGTGTGTGTCTCTGTGTGTGTCTCTGTGTGTGTCTCTGTGTGTGTCTCTGGGTGTGTGTGTCTCTGTGTGTGTCTCTGTGTGTGTCTCTGTGTGTGAGTGTCTCTGTGAGTGTCTCTGTGTGTGTGTGTCTCTGTGAGTGTCTCTGTGTGTGAGTGTCTCTGTGTGTGTCTCTGTGAGTGTCTCTGTGTGTGTCTCTGTGTGTGTGAGTGTCTCTGTGAGTGTCTCTGTGAGTGTCTCTGTGAGTGTCTCTGTGTGTGAGTGTCTCTGTGTGTGTCTCTGTGTGTGAGTGTCTCTGTGAGTGTCTCTGTGAGTGTCTCTGTGTGTCTCTGTGAGTGTCTCTGTGAGTGTCTCTGTGAGTGTCTCTGTGTGTGTCTCTGTGTGTGAGTGTCTCTGTGAGTGTCTCTGTGTGTGTCTCTGTGTGTGTGTGTCTCTGTGTGTGAGTGTCTCTGTGAGTGTCTCTGTGAGTGTCTCTGTGAGTGTCTCTGTGTGTGTCTCTGTGTGTCTCTGTGAGTGTCTCTGTGTGTCTCTGTGAGTGTTTCTGTGAGTGTCTCTGTGTGTGAGTGTCTCTGTGAGTGTCTCTGTGTGTGTCTCTGTGAGTGTCTCTGTGTGTCTCTGTGAGTGTTTCTGTGAGTGTCTCTGTGAGTGTCTCTGTGTGTCTCTCTGTGTGTCTCTGTGAGTGTCTCTTGTGTGTGTCTCTGTGTGTCTCTCTGTGTGTCTCTGTGAGTGTCTCTGTGTGTGTCTCTGTGAGTGTCTCTGGGTGTGTGTGTCTCTGTGTGTGTCTCTGTGAGTGTCTCTGTGTGTGTCTGTGTGTGTCTCTGTGAGTGTCTCTGGGTGTGTGTGTCTCTGTGTGTGTCTCTGTGTGTGTGTCTCTGTGAGTGTCTCTGGGTGTGTGTGTGTCTCTGTGAGTGTCTCTGTGTGTGTCTCTGTGTGTCTCTGTGAGTGTCTCTGTGTGTGTCTCTGTGAGTGTCTCTGTGTGTGTCTCTGTGTGTGTCTCTGTGAGTGTCTCTGGGTGTGTGTGTCTCTGTGTGTGTCTCTGTGTGTGTCTCTGTGAGTGTCTCTGGGTGTGTGTGTCTCTGTGAGTGTCTCTGTGTGTGTCTCTGTGTGTGAGTGTCTCTGTGAGTGTCTCTGTGTGTGTCTCTGTGTGTGAGTGTCTCTGTGTGTGTCTCTGTGAGTGTCTCTGTGTGTGTCTCTGTGTGTGTGTGTCTCTGTGTGTGAGTGTCTCTGTGTGTGTCTCTGTGTGTGTCTCTGTGAGTGTCTCTGTGAGTGTCTCTGTGAGTGTCTCTGTGAGTGTCTCTGTGAGTGTCTCTGTGTGTCTCTGTGAGTGTTTCTGTGAGTGTCTCTGTGTGTGAGTGTCTCTGTGAGTGTCTCTGTGAGTGTCTCTGTGTGTGAGTGTCTCTGTGAGTGTCTCTGTGAGTGTCTCTGTGTGTGAGTGTCTCTGTGAGTGTCTCTGTGTGTGTCTCTGTGAGTGTCTCTGTGTGTGTCTCTGTGTGTGTCTCTGTGTGTGAGTGTCTCTGTGAGTGTCTCTGTGTGTGTCTCTGTGAGTGTCTCTGGGTGTGTGTGTCTCTGTGAGTGTCTCTGTGAGTGTCTCTGGGTGTGTGTGTCTCTGTGAGTGTCTCTGTGAGTGTCTCTGTGTGTGAGTGTCTCTGTGAGTGTCTCTGTGTGTGTCTCTGTGTGTGAGTGTCTCTGTGAGTGTCTCTGTGAGTGCCTCTGTGTGTGTCTCTGTGAGTGTCTCTGTGAGTGTCTCTGTGAGTGTCTCTGTGAGTGTCTCTGTGTGTGTGTGTCTCTGTGAGTGTCTCTGTGAGTGTCTCTGGGTGTGTGTGTCTCTGTGAGTGTCTCTGTGAGTGTCTCTGTGTGTGAGTGTCTCTGTGTGTGTCTCTGTGAGTGTCTCTGTGAGTGTCTCTGTGTGTGTCTCTGTGAGTGTCTCTGTGTGTGTGTGTCTCTGTGAGTGTCTCTGTGAGTGTCTCTGGGTGTGTGTCTCTGTGAGTGTCTCTGTGAGTGTCTCTGTGTGTGAGTGTCTCTGTGAGTGTCTCTGTGTGTGTCTCTGTGTGTGAGTGTCTCTGTGAGTGTCTCTGTGAGTGCCTCTGTGTGTGTCTCTGTGAGTGTGTCTGTGTCTCTGTGAGTGTGTCTCTGTGAGTGTCTCTGGGTGTGAGTGTCTCTGTGAGTGTCTCTGTGTGTGAGTGTCTCTGTGAGTGTCTCTGGGTGTGTGTGTCTCTGTGAGTGTCTCTGTGAGTGTCTCTGTGTGTGAGTGTCTCTGTGAGTGTCTCTGTGTGTGTCTCTGTGAGTGTCTCTGTGAGTGTCTCTGTGAGTGTCTCTGGGTGTGTGTGTCTCTGTGAGTGTCTCTGTGAGTGTCTCTGTGTGTGAGTGTGCGCCTGCACACAGACCCTCTGTGTGTCTTTAATTAAATCTCGGCTCCTGGTGGAAATTGTCCATTTAGCCGTAAACTCCCAGAATTCCTGCTGGTTCCGACTCCACAACTAAGACCCGTCTCTCAGCTGGAGTGGAACCAGAACCAACTAAATGCTGCTGGTTCTGCTCAGCCATGGTTCCGACTGTAAATGATCATGTGTAATTTCTGATGTGAAGTCTCGATGTTGAAGGAGGTTCTGGGTTCTGGTTCTGCAGTACTGGTACGAAGGAGACGAGGCTGGACCTCCAGGTGGACTTCTCCATCGTCTGGGACGAAAACTTCCTGATTGACAAGCCCACCTTCATGAAAGGTATTCCTCCTTCGTCACCATTCAGCCGATTATTGGTGATTATTAATCTGGGGGACAATTAATTTCCAGAACCGCAACAGTGGTCCAGAAGTCGGTTCTGATTCTGCCTGTTGGACTTGTCCGCAGCTTTGCTGTACAAGTGTGAAGCGCAGCGCTCCAGCTGTGGCCAGTGCCTCAAAGCGCCCCCTGTGTTCGAGTGCGGGTGGTGCGTGGAGAGCAGGAAGTGCCTCCTGCGGCAGCACTGCCCCTCGCCGGAGCAGAACTGGATGCACCACGGCCGCCACAACCTGCGCTGCAGCCACCCGCGCATCACCAAGGTGGGTCTGCCACAGCGCCACCTCAAGGTTCCGCTGGGCGCTTCTGACCCGCCGTCTCCTGCAGATCGACCCGCTGACCGGACCCCGCGAGGGCGGCACCCGCGTCGCCATTGAGGGCGAGAATCTGGGTCTGCAGGTCAAGGAGATCACGCACATCCAGGTGGCCGGCGTCCGCTGCAACCCGGTGCCGTCGCTGTACGTCAGCGCCGAGAGGTCAGTGGCGAGTCCAGGTCAACGCGCTAGGAAACAGGCTAGCACACATGTTAACCTGTTAGCTAGCCTGCATTAGCAAACATGCTAAGGAACATGGTAGAAAACATGCTAACACATGCTAAGCAGGCGTACCGCTGACTCTGCCGGGTCTGCAGGATCGTGTGCGACATGGCCGAAGCCCTGCTGCCTCACTCGCCCGGCGGGCCGGTGGAGCTCTGCATCGGCGTGTGCAGCGCCGAGTACCGGACCCTGTCCACCCAGACCTACTCCTTTGTGGTGAGTCTCTGCTGGGCCCACTTAGCTTCTCTGATCCTGGTTCCAGTTAGCTTCCCTTGTAGCAAGCTCAGTTAGCTTCTTAGGTTTAGAAGACAAAAAACTTGGACAGAATTCTGGTCAGAACCGCCTATCCAATCCGTTTCTTGGTTAAACTGATTCCCCGTTTCCTCAGAGCCCAAGCTTTACCCGGATCCGCCCGCTGATGGGGCCCGTCTCTGGAGGAACCCGGCTGACGGTGGTCGGGCGACACTGGACTCCCAGCAGCGTCTCCGTTTGTCCACAGGGAGGAGTGTCTGTTTGTGAAGTGAGTGCATCTGGGAAGCTCCAGGTTCTTGAGCAGACGGGAAGCCGGCCCAGAAAAGCTCCAGACCGCCGGCGGGTTAACGGCGTCTCTCCTCCTGCAGGCGCACCAATCGGGAGATAGTCTGCATAACGCCCGCCTCGCCGTCCGGCGCCGGCCCTGCTCCCGTGCGTCTGATGATCGACCGGGCCGAGGTGACCAACGCCGAGGTCAGCTACAGCTACAGCGAGGACCCGACCGTCTCCGGCATCGAGCCCAACTGGACCATCCTCAAGTGAGATCGGTTTCACTGCTGCGCCGCAAACACAGCAGAAACACGGCAGCCAGACGTCAGTAGAGTTTACTGTGAAAAACCAACATGATGGTTTGAATCTGGGAAGGAAAAGATTCACAATTTAAGCAGATAAAAATCTGAAAAGTGCGGTGTGCAAAACGTAGATGTTAGGAACATCTGGACCAATCAGGGCTCTGTTGGAGCTGATCATTAATCAATGTCCAGTTGTAGATGGAAAGCCAGCAACTGAGCCCTCAGAACCAGAACCGACCCAGAACCCTGACCCGTCCCTGTGTGTTTGTCCAGCGGCAGCACGCTGATCACGGTGACCGGGACCAACCTGCAGACCATCCAGGAGCCAAAGGTCAGGGCCAAGTACGGCGGCGTGGAGACCAGCAACGTAAGACGCCGGCTGGAGCTGTGCCTCCTCTTCATCGTTCTTCCTCTTCGTCCTCTTCATCCTCCTCTTCCTCTGCAGTACTGCACCGTGGTGAACGCACCACCATGACCTGCCTGGCTCCCGGCCTCATCTACAACAAGCCCGACCCGCCAGAGGGGGCGCTGCGGCCGATGAGTTCGGCTTCATTTTGGACCAGGTACCGGCTGGGTTCTGATGTGCTTCCGACCGGTTCTCACCGGGTCGTGACCCATTTCCGATCTGGTTCTGTGTGTGGACTTCATGCCAGCTGTCTCTGTCCTCCACCTGTCCAGGTGTCGTCGCTGCTGGTCCTGAACTCCACCCCTTTCACCCACTACCCCAACCCGACCTTCGACCCACTCGGCCCCGCCGGGATCCTGGAGGTCAAGCCGGGCTCTCCCATCATTCTGAAGGTCAGAGGTCACGGGGGCGATGCGAGGCGTGGCCGGGCTTACCTGCGGCTCACCAGGTGTGTTCTGGTTCTAGGGGAAGAACCTGATCCCGGCGGCGCCCGGCAACGCCCGGCTGAACTACACCGTTCTCATCGGGGAATCGCCCTGCCTGCTCACCGTCTCCGAGAACCAGCTGCTCTGCGACTCGCCGGACCTGACCGGGGAGCAGCGGGTCGCGGTGAGTCCTGACCGGTTCTGATCGGACCGCCCAGGACGAGGACCCACTGTCCCCCGTCCGGACAGTGGGTTCCGTCCGGACGGGCCCGTCTGGAGCTTTTAGGAACGTTCCCGACGCGTCGCAGGTCCAGTTGGGACCGGTTCTCTTTGAACTGGGACCGGTTCCTCACACCTCCTGCTGGTTTCCCTCTGTGACGCTGGACCAGTTTGGAGCTCCATGATGAAGATGCAGATGCTAATCAACCATCATCATCATCATCAAGGGGTCCCATATTTACACAAACGCTCCACGTCGAGTTTAGCCTGAAACGTCGCGCCACATCAGATTCTCTACCACGCAAAATCTCTGAGAGAATATTTCACACAGTCAGGACCCGACCCGCAGCATGAAGCAGGTCGGTCCTTCATCGGAGGAAGAGGAGGGAGCTGTAAAGGTGAAAGTTGTTAGCTGTAGCCACAAGTGAGGCTATTTGGAGCTAATAAAGTTAATTGGAGCAATTTGAGTTAATGAAGCTAATTGGAGCTAATGGTGCTAATTAGAGTTAATGAAGATAATTGGAGCTAATGGTGCTAATTGGAGCTAATGGTGCTAATTAGAGTTAATGAAGCTAATTGGAGCTAATGGTGCTAATTGGAGTTAATGAAGCTAAGTGGAGCTAATGGTGCTAATTGGAGTTAATGAAGCTAATTGGAGCTAATGGTGCTAATTGGAGTTAATGAAACTAATTGGAGCTAATGGTAATTGGAGTTAATGAAGCTAATTGGAGCTAATGGTGCTAATTGGAGTTAATGAAACTAATTGGAGCTAATGGTGCTAATTGGAGTTAATTAAACTAATTGGAGCTAATGGTGCTAATTGGAGTTAATGAAGCTAATTGGAGCTAATGGTGCTAATTGGAGTTAATGAAACTAATTGGAGCTAATGGTGCTAATTGGAGTTAATGAAACTAATTGGAGCTAATGGTGCTAATTGGAGTTAATGAAGCTAATTGGAGCTAATGGTGCTAATTGAGTTAATGAAACCAGTTGGAGCTAATGGTGCTAATTGGAGTTAATGAAACTAATTGGAACTAATGGTGCTAATTGGAGTTAATGGTGCTAATTGGAGTTAATGAAGCTAATTGGAGCTAATGGTGCTAATTGAAGTTAATGAAGCTAATTGGAGCTAATGGTGCTAATTGGAGTTAATGAAACTAATTGGAGCTAATGGTGCTAATTGGAGTTAATGAAACTAATTGGAGCTAATGGTGCTAATTGGAGTTAATGAAGCTAATTGGCTAATGGTGCTAATTGGAGTTAATGAAACCAGTTGGAGCTAATGGTGCTAATTGGAGTTAATGAAACTAATTGGAACTAATGGTGCTAATTGGAGTTAATGAAGCTAAGTGGAGCTAATGGTGCTAATTGGAGTTAATGAAGCTAATTGGAGCTAATGGTGCTAATTGGAGTTAATGAAACTAATTGGAGCTAATGGTGCTAATTGGAGTTGATGAAACTAATTGGAGCTAATGGTGCTAATTGGAGTTAATGAAGCTAATTGGAGCTAATGGTGCTAATTGGAGTTAATGAAACCAGTTGGAGCTAATGGTGCTAATTGGAGTTAATGAAACTAATTGGAACTAATGGTGCTAATTGGAGTTAATGAAGCTAATTGGAGCTAATGGTGCTAATTGGAGTTAATGAAACTAATTGGAGCTAATGGTGCTAATTGGAGTTGATGAAACTAATTGGAGCTAATGGTGCTATTTGGAGTTAATGAAACTAGTTAGAGTTAAGAAAGCTAATTGGGGTTTTTTGGAGTTAATGAAGCTAAGTGGAGCTAATGGTGCTAATTGGAGTTAATGAAGCTAATTGGAGCTAATGGTGCTAATTGGAGTTAATGAAACTAATTGGAGCTAATGCTGCTAATTGGAGTTAATGAAGCTAAGTGGAGCTAATGGTGCTAATTGGAGTTAATGAAACTAATTGGAGCTAATGGTGCTAATTGGAATTAATGAAACTAATTGGAGCTAATGCTGCTAATTGGAGTTAATGAAACTAATTGGAGCTAATGGTGCTATTTGGAGTTAATGAAACTAGTTAGAGTTAAGAAAGCTAATTGGGGTTTTTTGGAGTTAAGGAAGCTAATTGGAGCAATTAATTGCAGCTAATTGCTGTGATGTCAGAACCTCGCCAGATAAATTCTCCATCAGATGACAGAACGTAGTTTCAACATCTCAATAAGATCCAGAAAACCACTGTAGTTATTATAGAGCTGCAGATTCCAGATTGTGAACCTGAATTCAGGCTTCGCTGGCAGCTTTTGATGCATTATGAACATCATCATTAGACATCATAGTGCCGTTATTAATTCATCGGTTTGTTCAAACTGGATCAATATTTACTCTGCAAACAGGAAACACTTTAATCAGCTGAGATAAAGACTCACCTGAACGCCAGCAGGAGCGCAGAGTTTTATCAACTGGAAAACTCCGTCAATCTTTCATGAGTCGTTAATTATTTGAATGCTTATGTAAATTTTTTATCCAAACAGATTTTAATAAAGTTAAAGCAAACAGCATGTTTATATTTTGTTCTGCACAAGTGATTTTTTTTTTCAGTTATTAGCCGAAAATATCCGTAACATAACTAAGAAATTTACTTCTGGATATAATAATAATGCCTTATATGTACATCTATGTATATACATATAAGGACATATTAGTCAGTGTATATTCTTAATATTTTGCACAAAATGCTGTGGTAGCACAAGGGTTAAGCCCAGTGGACATATGGAGGCCTCAGTCATCAACTCGACCGTCGCAGGTTCGATTCCCGGCCTGGTGACCTTTGCATTGCCCTCTTGCTGGTCAATTCACTATCAAATAAAGGCCATTAGAGCCAATAAAAAGAGAAGACATTCATTTAAAATATTCCCATGAAATGAATTTAAGGCCTGTTTTTACAGACAAACCTGAGGTCACATGACCCTTGACCCTAACCTGCCTGTTCTCTTGTAGATCCAGGTGGGCGGTCTGGAGTACTTCCCGGGGATTCTCCACATTTACTCCGACAACACGCTGACGCTGCCCGCCATCATCGGCATCGGCGCGGGCGGCGGTGTTCTCCTCATCGCCATCATCGCCGTGCTCATCGCCTACAAGAGGAAGACCCGAGATGCCGACCGGACGCTGAAGCGCCTGCAGCTGCAGATGGACAACTTGGAGAGCCGGGTGGCGCTAGAGTGCAAAGAGGGTGGGTGGTCGCTTGTCTCCATCGCCCTCGGTTCACTGGTGAATATAACTTCCTGTCCGTCCCGCAGCCTTCGCCGAGCTGCAAACCGACATCCAGGAGCTGACCAACGACATGGATGGAGTCAAGATCCCCTTCCTGGAGTATCGGACCTACACAATGAGGGTCATGTTCCCCGGCATAGAGGAGCATCCGGTGCTCAAGGAGCTCGACGTACGTACGACCGCCGGTTCGGCCCAAACCCTCGCTCCGGCCGAGCCTCGGACTCCGGACGGTCCCGACACGAACCCGGCCGGTAACGCTCCTCTCTCCCTGCAGTCTCCAGCCAACGTGGAGAAAGCTCTGCGCCTCTTCAGCCAGCTGCTCAACAACAAGATGTTCCTGCTCAGCTTCATCCACACGCTGGAGGCCCAGAGGTCCTTCTCCATGCGGGACCGAGGGAACGTCGCCTCCCTGCTGATGGCCGCTCTGCAGGTACCAACCCAAAGTCTGGGACCGACCCAAAGTTCTGGGTCTGGCTCTGCTTAGAGCTGAAATACATTAGAATCATCGATTCAAATTCTTCTTTCTTCTGCTTTGCTTCCGTCTCTGTGCCACAATCTGCAGAGGTCTCATGTCGCCCCTAACAAGATAACGCCCTGGGTGGTTGCTCATATGGCCCATGTCAGAAACCACCACTGTCTGAACCGTTAAACACAGCAACCATGACAACGCAATAACGTTAAATAGCCAACTATGAACTCCGTCCAAGAAGTAACCAGTAAAAGTAACCCTTGTACTTTTCTGCAAATATCCATACTTATCAGGCCAAACCATATAGTGCAATATCATATCACTGGTCAATCTATCCGCCAAATTCCTATATTTTCTCTTGTGTTGCATTTATATTTTTTATTTATATTTTACTTATATTCTTATTTCTTGCTTATTTTTGCTTAATTTAGGGTTTTGGCTCCTCACATTTAGTGTGTACCTCTGTATTTAATTTGTATTTGTATTTGTGCACAGTGTATTTTGTGCAGCTTCAATTAAGCAGCTTAATTGAAGTTAAACTGCTGGTAACTTCAAGTTCCTGAGGGAGTCTTCCCAAGGGATCAATAAAGTACGAGTCTAGTCTAAGTCTAGTCTAAGTCTAGTCTAGTCTAAGTCTAGTCTAGTCTAGTCTAAGTCTAGTCTAAGTCTAGTCTAAGTCTAGTCTAGTCTAAGTCTAAGTCTAAGTCTAGTCTAAGTCTAGTCTAGTCTAAGTCTAGTCTAGTCTAAGTCTAGTCTAGTCTAAGTCTAGTCTAGTCTAAGTCTCGTCTAGTCTAAGTCTAGTCTAAGTCTAGTCTAAGTCTAGTCTAAGTCTAGTCTAAGTCTAGTCTAGTCTAGTCTAAGTCTAGTCTAAGTCTAGTCTAGTCTAAGTCTAGTCTAGTCTAAGTCTAGTCTAAGTCTAGTCTAAGTCTAGTCTAGTCTAAGTCTAGTCTAGTCTAGTCTAAGTCTAAGTCTAGTCTAAGTCTAGTCTAAGTCTAGTCTAGTCTAAGTCTAGTCTAAGTCTAGTCTAAGTCTAGTCTAGTCTAAGTCTAAGTCTAGTCTAAGTCTAGTCTAGTCTAAGTCTAGTCTAGTCTAAGTCTAGTCTAAGTCTAGTCTAAGTCTAAGTCTAGTCTAGTCTAAGTCTAAGTCTAGTCTAAGTCTAGTCTAGTCTAAGTCTAGTCTAGTCTAAGTCTAAGTCTAGTCTAAGTCTAGTCTAAGTCTAGTCTAAGTCTAGTCTAAGTCTAGTCTAAGTCTAGTCTAGTCTAGTCTAAGTCTAGTCTAAGTCTAGTCTAGTCTAAGTCTAGTCTAGTCTAAGTCTAGTCTAAGTCTAAGTCTAAGTCTAGTCTAGTCTAAGTCTAGTCTAGTCTAGTCTAAGTCTAAGTCTAGTCTAAGTCTAGTCTAAGTCTAGTCTAAGTCTAGTCTATCTAAGTCTAGTCTAAGTCTAGTCTAGTCTAAGTCTAGTCTAGTCTAAGTCTAGTCTAAGTCTAGTCTAAGTCTAGTCTAGTCTAATCTAGTCTAAGTCTAGTCTAGTCTAAGTCTAAGTCTAGTCTAAGTCTAGTCTAAGTCTAGTCTAGTCTAAGTCTAGTCTAAGTCTAGTCTAAGTCTAGTCTAGTCTAAGTCTAGTCTAGTCTAAGTCTAGTCTAAGTCTAGTCTAAGTCTAGTCTAGTCTAAGTCTAGTCTAAGTCTAGTCTAAGTCTAGTCTAAGTCTAGTCTAGTCTAAGTCTAAGTCTAGTCTAAGTCTAGTCTAAGTCTAGTCTAGTCTAAGTCTAGTCTAGTCTAGTCTAAGTCTAGTCTAAGTCTAGTCTAAGTCTAGTCTAGTCTAAGTCTAAGTCTAGTCTAGTCTAAGTCTAGTCTAAGTCTAGTCTAGTCTAAGTCTAGTCTAAGTCTAGTCTAGTCTAAGTCTAGTCTAAGTCTAGTCTAAGTCTAGTCTAGTCTAGTCTAAGTCTAGTCTAAGTCTAGTCTAGTCTAAGTCTAGTCTAAGTCTAGTCTAGTCTAAGTCTAGTCTAGTCTAAGTCTAGTCTAAGTCTAGTCTAAGTCTAGTCTAGTCTAGTCTAAGTCTAGTCTAAGTCTAGTCTAGTCTAAGTCTAGTCTAAGTCTAGTCTAAGTCTAGTCTAGTCTAAGTCTAGTCTAGTCTAGTCTAAGTCTAGTCTAAGTCTAGTCTAGTCTAAGTCTAGTCTAGTCTAAGTCTAGTCTAGTCTAAGTCTAGTCTAAGTCTAGTCTAGTCTAGTCTAGTCTAGTCTAGTCTAAGTCTAGTCTAAGTCTAGTCTAGTCTAGTCTAGTCTAGTCTAAGTCTAGTCTAAGTCTAGGCACAAGGAGACCTGCTGTGTGTTTGCACAGATAGGCCACCAAACAAAGCAATGAACATTCTCTTTGTGTGATCTTACAATCCTGTATTTTATTTATTCTGTGATTCAATAAATATA
Organism: Poeciliopsis prolifica; assembly: GCF_027474105.1. NCBI lineage: Eukaryota > Metazoa > Chordata > Actinopteri > Cyprinodontiformes > Poeciliidae > Poeciliopsis > Poeciliopsis prolifica. Next base: position 194,548 of record NW_026562566.1, on the reverse strand, counting down.
TATATTTAATAAAATAGAATAATGATAATAATAGCTACTGCAGAGTACCAGAGCATTACATAAAGAACGGCTCTCAGTCCAGAATAATCGGATCGTTCATGAACGTCGCATCACTCGATGACAGACAGTCACAGCATCATTGCACATGTGCAACACGTCAGTCAACAAGCGCAGCATTTATCATGCAACATGTGCATCCCTGTACAGCTAGCTTTGCTAGCATCACCTCAGAGAGCTCAACTTTCTTTTCAGCTTCTTTTCTAAGTGACGATAAAAGTTGGACATAGTCCAGCGTTGCTGAATTCACACGTCATTATATGGCGTCTCATGATTTATGTTGGGAAATTTATTCCCGACGATGAGACGGGCATCGTCTCCCCTCTCCGAGACAAACTGAGACTCACTGCATGTCTGAGCGCCGTGAGCTGCAGGGGAGGTGAAGGGTCACAGCGGGAACACTTTATTGCTTGGCGCAATGTATGTTTTGCATCCAGTGGAAACAAATATGCTGACAAATAAACTGGATAATATTATGGCAATTCAGGGACATTTCTACAGTTTTGGCCTTGAAGTAAAATCCAGAGACTCAGACCATCAAGGAGTAGTCGCGAGACCAAGACCGGTCTCAGGTACTACCACACTAGCTGAACCATGGAGCGCAGAACCCTGAGGGACACCGTACATCAGTCAGTCCCAGATATGATTCTGAGCTGTGACCTCTGACCTTCCTCCTCAGGGTCGGATGGAGTATGCCACAGTGGTGCTGAAGCAGCTGTTGGCAGATCTGATAGAGAAGAACCTGGAGAACCGGAACCACCCCAAGCTGCTCCTCAGGAGGTTCGCTCTGACGCCCAGCACCACACCAAGTCGCTTCCTGTGTGACCTTTGACCTCTGTCTGTTTAGAACAGAGTCTGTTGCTGAGAAGATGCTGACCAACTGGTTCACCTTCCTGCTGCATCGCTTCCTGAAGGTAACCCCGCCCCCCGGGCCGCCGGCCAATCGGATCACTGCTGATTGAAGAGTTGGACGCTGATGGCCCCGTGGCCCCCACCCCGTATGTCTCTGTTGCCCCCACCCCGTATGTCTCTGTTGCCCCCACCCCGTATGTCTCTGTTGCCCCCACCCCGTATGTCTCTGTGGCCCCCACCCCGTATGTCTCTGTTGCCCCCACCCCGTATGTCTCTGTTGCCCCCACCCCGTATGTCTCTGTGGCCCCCACCCCTTATGTCTCTGTGGCCCCCACCCCGTATGTCTCTGTGGCCCCCACCCCGTATGTCTCTGTTGCCCCCACCCCGTATGTCTCTGTTGCCCCCACCCCGTATGTCTCTGTTGCCCCCACCCCGTATGTCTCTGTTGCCCCCACCCCGTATGTCTCTGTTGCCCCCACCCCGTATGTCTCTGTTGCCCCCACCCCATATGTCTCTGTGGCCCCCACCCCGTATGTCTCTGTTGCCCCCACCCCATATGTCTCTGTTGCCCCCACCCCGTATGTCTCTGTTGCCCCCACCCCATATGTCTCTGTTGCCCCCACCCCGTATGTCTCTGTTGCCCCCACCCCGTATGTCTCTGTTGCCCCCACCCCGTATGTCTCTGTTGCCCCCACCCCGTATGTCTCTGTGGCCCCCACCCCGTATGTCTCTGTTGCCCCCACCCCGTATGTCTCTGTGGCCCCCACCCCGTATGTCTCTGTGGCCCCCACCCCGTATGTCTCTGTGGCCCCCACCCCATATGTCTCTGTTGCCCCCACCCCGTATGTCTCTGTTGCCCCCACCCCATATGTCTCTGTTGCCCCCACCCCGTATGTCCCTGTGGCTCCAGGAGTGCGCCGGGGAGCCGCTCTTCATGCTCTACTGCGCCATCAAGCAGATGGAGAAAGGGCCGATCGACGCCATCACTCCGGAGAGCGCGCTACTCTCTGAGCGAAGACAAGCTGATCCGGCAGCAGATTGACTACAAGCAGCTGGTAAAGGTTCTGGTTCTGGTTCCCAGTGGAGCTGAGGGCCCACTTTTCAGAACCAAACTTTTGAACCTCAATAGTTTTACTGTTTACCAAGAACGGCCTGGATCGCTGAGCCGTCTCCATAGCTACAGGTTTCCGTTAGGAAAACGGTTTTCCCCACTGAAAGTTGCTTGTGGATTAACAAAGAACCGGTACAGACCGATCCGGAACTGATCCGGAAATCGGCAGAAAGACAGGAGCTCACAAAAGAAAAGGTTAGCTCAGTGTTCAGAACCGAGCCAACGGGCCCAGCGGGTCGCAGGGCGGTTCTCTCGGCAGACTGAGGGTCCGGAGGCCGCGGTCTTCGGTTGTCCTGGTTCCGTTCCCAGTTGATGTATTTTGGATTTTAAAACATTTTCCAGTTGAATGATCTTCAGAACGTTGAGAGGATTTTCCCTTAGCATCATTTATCGCAATGATCCTGGGAAAATCCGGACAGACGCGTTATATCAGGTCTGCCTGATGCAGAGCCTTCCGTAGTCTGCCGGTCCAATCAGAACCTGCAACACATTACTCTGAAATGTTGCATGACTCCCAGCGATCCCATCAACTGGTTCTGACCCGGCATTCTGGTTTCAGAGCCCAATATGAGCGTTCAGCCAGAACCCAGTCCTCTCTGGTGCTGATCCCAGATCTGGGACAGAACCGGGTCAGAACTGAGTAAGACGTCGGGCTGGGGTCCACTGGGCTCCTTAACTGGACCTTGAGCGTTTCCAGGCAGCAGGCCAGATCCAGAGATGTTCTGGATCTGGCCTGAACATCTCTGGCCAGATCCAGAGCAGGAGTTTTGTAGAAACGGAGCGTCTCTTCCTCAGACGCTGATGTGCATTCCTCCGGAGGGCGAAGCTGGAACCGAGGTACCGGTGAAGGTTCTGAACTGCGACACGGTGACCCAGGTCAAAGACAAGCTGCTGGACGCCGTCTACAAAGGAATCCCGTTCTCCCAGCGCCGCAGGCCGACGACATGGATCTCGGTACCGCACCGCCACGCAGCCGGTTCTGGTGGCCTGTCCGACTTTTTTGACCAGTTTGTTAACGGTTCTGTGTTCTCAGAGTGGCGGCAGGGCCGGCTGACCCGGATCATCCTGCAGGACGACGTGACGACCAAGATAGAGAGCGACTGGAAAAGGCTGAACACGTTGGCTCACTACCAGGTACGGAACCGGCCCCACCAGAACCGGCTCAGAGGATAGTACTGGTTCTGGTGCTGAACCAGGTCCAGTTCTTGCTCAGAAAATCTGGTCGGGTGAAGCCAACTGATATGTGGTTCTGGTTGCCAGGTGACAGACGGCTCGCTGGTGGCGCTGGTCCAGAAGCAGGTTTCTGCCTACAACATCGCCAACTCCCTTCACCTTCACCAGATCCCTCAGCAGATACGGTGAGTCGGACCGGTCGCTGCGGGGGTCGACGGGTTCGGCTTCAGCTACTGAATCCAGATCCAGGACTTCTGCCTCATTCGTCCTTAAAACCAGCTGTGGAGAAAAGCTGAACGCTTCCAGGCTGATGTTGTTTTATTTATGTCACCATAAACATCTCATGTGTTCGTCTCTGCCATCAGAGTCCCTACTGCGGACGTCCAGCAGTCCCGACAGCCTGAGATCCAGAGCTCCAATGATCACCCCAGGAGACAGGTACCACAGAAACATCCCAGGTCATCATGGAGTCGACCCGGGAGTCTGTTGGAGCCGGGTCCGACTCGGTACGGATCTGGATTGGACTCTGCTGACGCCACATCGTTGTCTGTTTCCAGGAACTAAACTTTGGCACCTGGTGAAGAACCACGAGCACAGCGCCCAGAGAAGGAGACCGGGGCAGCAAGATGGTCTCCGAGATCTACCTGACCAGACTGCTGCTGGCCACCAAGGTAACACCTTGAGACAGACCGCTGGTCACCATGGTAACGCCTTGAGACAGACCGCTGGTCACCATGGTAACACCTTGAGACCGCTGGTCACCGAGGTAACGCCGTAAGACCTGATCATCAGGGTTTGTGTGAGATCCAGTTAGGGTTAGAGCAGGACTCTTTACTCTTGACTCTTGGTTCTTGGCTCTTGACTCTTGACTCTTGGTTCTTGGCTCTTGACTCTTGACTCTTGACTCTTGACTCTTGGCTCTTGGCTCTTGGCTCTTGGTTCTTGGCTCTTGACTCTTGACTCTTGACTCTTGGTTCTTGGCTCTTGGCTCTTGGTTCTTGGCTCTTGACTCTTGGTTCTTGGCTCTTGACTCTTGGTTCTTGGCTCTTGACTCTTGGTTCTTGGCTCTTGACTCTTGGTTCTTGGCTCTTGACTCTTGGCTCTTGACTCTTGACTCTTGACTCTTGGTTCTTGGCTCTTGGCTCTTGGTTCTTGGCTCTTGACTCTTGGTTCTTGGTTCTTGGCTCTTGACTCTTGGTTCTTGGCTCTTGACTCTTGACTCTTGGTTCTTGGCTCTTGACTCTTAACTCTTGACACTTGGCTCTTGGCTCTTGACTCTTGACTCTTGACACTTGGCTCTTGTCTCTTGGGTCTTGGCTGTTGACTCTTGACTCTTGACACTTGGCTCTGACTCTTGACTCTTGGTTCTTGGCTCTTGACTCTTGACTCTTGACTCTTGGTTCTTGGCTCTTGGCTCTTGGCTCTTGGTTCTTGGCTCTTGACTCTTGGTTCTTGGTTCTTGGCTCTTGACTCTTGGTTCTTGGCTCTTGACTCTTGGTTCTTGGCTCTTGACTCTTAACTCTTGACACTTGGCTCTTGGCTCTTGACTCTTGGCTCTTGACACTTGGCTCTTGTCTCTTGGGTCTTGGCTGTTGACTCTTGACACTTGGCTCTTGACTCTTGACTCTTGGTTCTTGGCTCTTGACTCTTGACACTTGTCTCTTGGCTCTTGGGTCTTGGCTCTTGGCTCTTGACTCTTGGCTCTTGGTTCTTGGCTCTTGACTCTTGGCTCTTGACTCTTGGCTCTTGACTCTTGACTCTTGGCTCTTGACTCTTGGCTCTTGGGTCTTGACTCTTGGTTCTCGGCTCTTGACTCTTGGTTCTTGGTTCTTGACTCTTGGTTCTTGACTCTTGGTTCTTGGCTCTTGACTCTTGACTCTTGGCTCTTGGGTCTTGACTCTTGGGTCTTGACTCTTGGCTCTTGACTCTTGGCTCTTGGTTCTTGACTCTTGGCTCTTGACTCTTGGCTCTTGGTTCTTGACTCTTGGCTCTTGGCTCTTTGACACTTGGCTCTTGACTCTTGGTTCTTGGCTCTTGACTCTTGGCTCTTGACTCTTGGCTCTTGACTCTTGGCTCTTGACTCTTGACTCTTGGCTCTTGACTCTTGACTCTTGGCTCTTGACTCTTGACTCTTGACACTTGTCTCTTGGCTCTTGGGTCTTGGCTCTTGACTCTTGGCTCTTGGTTCTTGGCTCTTGACTCTTGGCTCTTGGCTCTTGACTCTTGGCTCTTGGCTCTTGACTCTTGGCTCTTGGCTCTTGACTCTTGGCTCTTGGCTCTTGGTTCTTGGCTCTTGACTCTTGGCTCTTGACTCTTGGCTCTTGACTCTTGACTCTTGGGTCTTGACTCTTGGCTCTTGACTCTTGACACTTGCCTCTTGACTCTTGGTTCTTGACTCTTGGCTCTTGGTTCTTGACTCTTGGCTCTTGACTCTTGACACTTGACTCTTGACACTTGTCTCTTGGCTCTTGGGTCTTGGCTCTTGGCTCTTGACTCTTGACACTTGGCTCTTGGTTCTTGGCTCTTGGCTCTTGACTCTTGGCTCTTGGCTCTTGACTCTTGGCTCTTGACTCTTGGCTCTTGACTCTTGACTCTTGGGTCTTGACTCTTGGCTCTTGACTCTTGGCTCTTGACTCTTGGCTCTTGGCTCTTGACTCTTGGCTCTTGACTCTTGGCTCTTGACTCTTGGCTCTTGACTCTTGGTTCTTGACTCTTGGCTCTTGACTCTTGACACTTGCGTCTTGACTCTTGGTTCTTGACTCTTGGCTCTTGGTTCTTGACTCTTGGCTCTTGACTCTTGACACTTGGCTCTTGACTCTTGGCTCTTGACTCTTGGCTCTTGGTTCTTGACTCTTGGCTCTTGACTCTTGACACTTGCCTCTTGACTCTTGGTTCTTGTCTCTTGACTCTTGGCTCTGGGCTCTTGACTCTTGGTTCTTGGCTCTTGGCTCTTTTGCACATGCTTTGCCACATAGTCAGAAAATCTTGGCAAAGACTTGCAGTGGAGTCTTTGGTCCCACTGGATCGAGTCGATGGGTAGACTGGGGTCTGACTGTTGATCGCTCTGCAAGCTGCAGATGCTTCATCTGATTTGTCTTTTAGAACTCGGATTTGATTTACTTAAAGGTTCCTGTGGTTATTTAAGTGAACAAATGGTTTCTCCTCTAGTTTCTGGAGACAGAATCTTTTCTAAAAACCCACCAAAACACAAAAAATGCCCAGGTATCATGAACTTGTCTGTGTTCATTTTTGGGTTTTTTTGGGTCTGTTTAAGATTTATTTGACTTTTGATGTCAAATATTTCATTGTCGTTCTGACTTAAATTATCCATTGATCCTTCCACCACCAGGGGACACTGCAGAAGTTTGTGGACGACCTTTTTGAGACCGTGTTCAGCACGGCCCATCGTGGCTCCGCACTGCCTTTGGCGATTAAATACATGTTCGACTTTTTGGACGAGCAGGCCGACAAACGGTCAATCACCGACCCAGATGTCCGGCACACCTGGAAGAGCAACTGGTGAGCCAAGACCCCATGAATTTTGTCCCTGGGCATCTTCCTAGGATCCGTCTGAGTTAGCCTCCTCTGTGCGGTCTGCAGTCTTCCTCTCAGGTTCTGGGTCAACGTCATTAAGAATCCGCAGTTCGTCTTCGACATCCATAAGAGCAGCATCACAGACGCCTGCCTGTCGGTGGTGGCGCAGACCTTCATGGACTCGTGCTCAACGTCCGAACATCGGCTCGGCAAAGACTCGCCGTCCAACAAGCTGCTCTATGCTAAAGACATCCCCAACTACAAAAGCTGGGTGGAGAGGTAGAAAAGCAGTTTCCTTGGTCGTCTCTTTGGCCTTGTCACATGTTAATGTTTCACAGCTTTGCTGCCTGAATTAGATGAAACACTTTATTGATAGTTTCTCCACAACAACCAGATGAGACGTGAGTTCAGGTAACAAACCGCCTGAGGTCACCAGATGGGTCATGAACACCGTTAGTTTCTTTTTTATTGAAACAACATTGTCTGTCAATGGCTTTACTTTCACAATCAGCCTTTATTGTTGTTGTACAAAGAAGCACAATCAAGTATGTGTAAGTGCAGCCCATCTAAAGAACAAAAAAGACAAATGGCAAAAGACATGGGTGGACAGGTTCCTGAGGTTGCAGCCATCATGGAGGCCAGAATAATAATCCTGCTGGACAAACACCCGGTCCACAGCGGAGTCCACTGTGGGGTCCACTGCGGAGTCCACTGTGGCGTCCACAGCGGAGTCCACAGCGGGGTCCACTGCGGAGTCCACAGCGGGGTCCACTGTGGCGTCCACAGCGGAGTCCACAGCGGGGTCCACTGTGGGGTCCACTGTGGGGTCCACAGCGGAGTCCACAGCGGGGTCCACAGCGGGGTCCACTGTGGCGTCCACAGCGGAGTCCACAGCGGGGTCCACTGTGGGGTCCACTGTGGCGTCCACAGCGGAGTCCACAGCGGGGTCCACTGTCCACTGTGGGGTCCACAGCGGAGTCCACAGCGGGGTCCACTGTGGGGTCCACAGCGGGCCCCATCGGGCCGGACGGCTCTGCTTTGACCGGTCTTATAATTTGGTCAACTGCACTGAAACACCAGCTGACCAGATCCAGCTGGAGGACATGCAAAGAGCAAAAGCAGCGCAGATGGGAGATGCAGGAGAGAGAAAAGTCCCACTTTCACTGCTTTGTTTCCGCAGATTTCCAGATCACATTTCAAACCATAGCAGTCTAATATTTGGAAGTTGCTGATTTGTTCTCACTGTTGGGTTTTTATAGATTTCATTGGAAAATGTGGCTTCTTATAACAAATTACTTTCAGAAACTCAAAACAGACCCGTCTTATGATTGGGCCACAAATCCTCAAAGGCATTTGAAAAGTCTAAAATCTGTTTGACTGAACAGATCCGGATTGTTCAGTTCAGAACCAGAAGCTGATGTTTCGGTTCTGAGCGGGTCTCACCTGTCTGCCTGTCTGTCATGAAGGTACTACAGGGACATCTCCAAGATGCCCAGCATCAGCGATCAGGACATGGACGCCTACCTGGTGGAGCAGTCCCGTCTACATGGCAACGAGTTCAACACACTGAGCGCGCTCAATGAGCTCTACTTCTACATCAACAAGTACAAGGAAGAGGTGAGGCCACTGATTTTCCTGAAACACTTCAGTTTGGTTCTCATTCCAAGATGTGGAGGCTTTTGGTCTCCTGCCAAAACCTCCTTAAAGAGGCTGATGAGTTGTGGAACGTGTGGAGCTCCTCAGGGTGCAGTACTTGGCTCCACCCTGAGGAGCCAAGTACTGCATTTATAAAAGTAAATGCACCTACAGCTGCATTTTATTTTGAAGGGATATGTAACTGTTACCTTAGCGACCAGAGTCGGAGAGCGTGAGGTCAGAGGTCGAGAGAAGAGGAGATGTGAGTTTTAGGTCTGGTTCACGGTTTAAGGATCGTTGGCCGTTTTCCACCACCTACACACCACCACCTACACACCACCACCTACACAACACCACCTACACACCACCTACACAACACCACCTACACACCACCACCTATACAACACCACCTACACAACACCACCTACACAACACCACCTACACACCACCACCTACACACCACCACCTATACAACACCACCTACACAACACCACCTATACAACACCACCTACACAACACCACCTATACAACACCACTACACACCACCTACACACCACCACCTATACAACACCACCTACACAACACCTACACACCACCACCTATACAACACCACCTACACAACACCTACACACCACCACCTATACAACACCACCTACACAACACCTACACACCACCACCTATACAACACCACCTACACAACACCTACACACCACCACCTATACAACACCACCTACACACCACCTATACAACACCACCTACACAACACCACCTACACACCACCACCTACACAACACCACCTACACACCACCTACACAACACCACCTACACACCACCACCTATACAACACCACCTACACAACACCACCTACACAACACCACCTACACAACACCACCTACACACCACCTACACAACACCACCTACACAACACCTACACAACACCACCTATACAACACCTACACAACACCACCTATACAACACCTACACAACACCACCTATACAACACCACCTACACACCACCACCTACACACCACCTACACAACACCACCTACACAACACCTACACAACACCACCTATACAACACCTACACAACACCACCTATACAACACCTACACAACACCACCTATACAACACCACCTACACACCACCACCTACACACCACCTACACAACACCACCTACACAACACCACCTACACACCACCACCTACACAACACCACCTACACACCACCTACACACCACCACCTATACAACACCACCTACACACCACCACCTACACACCACCTACACAACACCACCTACACAACACCACCTACACACCACCTACACAACACCACCTACACACCACCTACACACCACCACCTATACAACACCTACACAACACCACCTATACAACACCTACACACCACCACCTATACAACACCTACACAACACCACCTATACAACACCTACACAACACCACCTATACAACACCACCTACACACCACCTACACAACACCACCTACACACCACCACCTACACACCACCTACACAACACCACCTACACAACACCTACACACCACCACCTACACAACACCACCTACACACCACCTACACAACACCACCTACACACCACCTACACACCACCACCTATACAACACCACCTACACACCACCACCTACACACCACCTACACAACACCACCTACACAACACCACCTACACACCACCACCTACACACCACCTACACAACACCACCTACACAACACCACCTACACAACACCACCTACACACCACCTACACACCACCTACACAACACCACCTACACACCACCTACACACCACCACCTATACAACACCACCTACACACCACCACCTACACACCACCTACACAACACCACCTACACAACACCACCACAACACCACCTACACACCACCTACACACACACCACCTACACACCACCTACACACCACCACCTATACAACACCTACACAACACCACCTATACAACACCTACACACCACCACCTATACAACACCTACACAACACCACCTATACAACACCTACACAACACCACCTATACAACACCACCTACACACCACCTACACAACACCACCTACACACCACCTACACACCACCACCTACACAACACCACCTATACAACACCTACACACCACCACCTATACAACACCTACACAACACCACCTATACACCACCACCTACACAACACCACCTACACACCACCTACACACCACCACCTATACAACACCACCTACACACCACCTACACACCACCACCTATACAACACCACCTATACAACACCACCTACACAACACCACCTACACACCACCACCTACACACCACCTACACAACACCACCTATACAACACCACCTACACACCACCACCTACACACCACCACCTACACAACACCACCTACACACCACCACCTATACAACACCACCTACACAACACCACCTACACAACACCACCTATACAACACCACCTATACAACACCACCACCTACAACACCACCTACACACCACCTACACACCACCACCTATACAACACACCTACACAACACCACCTACACAACACCACCTACACAACACCACCTACACACCACCACCTATACAACACCACCTACACAACACCACCTACACACCACCACCTATACAACACCACCTACACAACACCACACAACACCACCTATACAACACCACCTATACAACACCACCTACACAACATCACCTACACACCACCTACACACCACCACCTATACAACACCACCTACACAACACCACCTACACACCACCACCTATACAACACCACCTACACAACACCACCTACACAACACCACCTACACACCACCTACACAACACCACCTACACAACACCAACACACCACCTACACACCACCAACACACCACCTACACAACACCACTTATACAACACCACCTACACAACACCACCTATACAACACCACCTACACAACACCACCTATACAACACCACCTACACAACACCACCTACACAACACCACTTATACAACACCACCTACACAACACCACTTATACAACACCACCTACACAACACCACTTATACAACACCACCTACACAACACCACTTATACAACACCACCTACACAACATCACCTACACAACACCACTTATACAACACCACCTACACAACATCACCTACACAACACCACTTATACAACACCACCTACACAACACCACCTATACAACACCACCTACAACACCACTTATACAACACCACCTACACAACATGATGTTGTAAATCTGTGGTAAAGGAAAAATTGGGGCAAAAAGGCTTTAGCAGAAACACCAGCATGGAGAAGCATCATCTGATGCTCCCCCTCCACCCTCAAGCCGCAGCAAAATTGACAAGTTTGACTGTAAAAAAAAAAGTTTGGCGACCTCTGATCTGACCTCTAACCCTCCATCTCTCCGTCTCTCTGCGTCTCCAGATCCTGACGGCGTTGGACCGGGACGGTTACTGTCGGAAACACAAGTTGAGACACACAAACTGGAGCAAGCCATCAACCTGATGTCCGGCAGCAGCTGAGACCCGGCGCCGGACCGATGAGGGGGCGGGGCTTGGGAAGGATGAGGTTCTGCTGAACAGCCGGACCGGACCGCATCACCAGCAGTCAATCTGTCAATTGATTTATTGGTCAGATGGATTGATTGGACCCAGAACCCAGCGGAGCAGAACCTTTCCTGAGACTCGTGGAGCCAACCGGACCTCAACAGGTTCTACGGCAGAACCGGACGGTTGGATCGGAACCGCTACAGCCTGAGCTCAGAATGTAAAATGAAGAGTTACAGAAGCCCGTCCCGGGCCTCCAGATCAGAACCGGGGTTCATCTGGACCTCACAGCGATCCGGTTCTGATCCAGAACATGTATCGGATTCTGGACAGTTTGAAGCTTTAATGAAGGAGGCGGAGCCAAAACGAACGTCAGGTGTCGGTTCTGTTCCGGTTCTGTGAACAATCAGCGCAGCACTGAGCCCGATCCGTTTGGCCCCAACGCTTCCTGGCCCCGCCCCCAGCTCCTCATTGGTCGGTCCGCTGGCCGGGAGGACGCACTGCCTGACCAACCAGACTGTGGACAGAACCTCTGAATACATTCCAGCACAGCGACGCCGTCCGGGTCAGAACCAGAACCACCTGGGATCTGGACCCGATCTAAACTGGACACACAGCTAACGGCGCCGGTGGGGAAATACTGTGCAGAGCTACAAACCTAGTGCCATGCAAAGACCGGATCAGAACTCCCTCAGGACTGGACCGGACTTGGACCAAATCCAGTCCAGAACCAAGGGAGTGGAGCTGAACCGGGCCGGACTCCTAAACTTTTGAGACTCGTGGCCATAATTGTAAAGATGAAAAAAAAATGAAGCTCAAATGATAAAATCTAAACAAAATGTTCACATGTAATCAGAACCTTTTGGACTTTACCGACCAGAACTTGTATAAAGCTGAACATTACATCTGAGTCTGACGGTACCGACAGGCCCAGAACCCTGCAGACCGGCCCGGACCGAGCCAGAACAATCCTGCTCTGCAGATGCAAACGGGCTATTTGGTACTTTTTTAACAAGCGGAAATGGAGCTCAGCGGGTTTGATGGCTCGGTCCGAAGAGTCGCTCTGTCTGTGTTCTGGAACATTTACATCACAGCGCTGGTTCTGGCCCGCTCAGAGGTCCGGTTGCTCTCCGATATCAGATAGCACAGCTGGTTCTACCAGAATCTGGTTCCGGTTCTGTTCCAGCTAAATCGTTTCCACTGGGGTCCAGAAACCCAGTGGACTTCCTCCCTTCAGGGTCCGGTTCCACATCGAGTTTCTGAACCGATGTTTGGGGAAAAAGGATGAAAATTTAAATTCAAATTTTTATAAATGTTTAAATTATTATAATGATAATAAATGTTGGAGTGTAGCTGCCACCTGGTGGTCGGGTTGGGAACAGCAGCTGCAGACGGCTACAGGTGGAACCGGTGACCTCTAGATGACCTCTGGATGACCTCTGACCTCTGCGGGCCGTAGCCTCCAGGTGCTCATTGTGAAATGTTGCAGCTCGGCTGAAGCCGTTTCATCTGTTTGGGCCCAAAAGGACCAGATGGAGGGCGGGTTCTGAAGCCACTAGCGTACCAGCACCACTGTTCGCCCCCCACTGGTTGTCTGAGCTGACCAAACCAGCCAATCACTGATCAGATCTGCAGCTCCGCCCACTTCCTGTTCTCGCCTAAACCAGACCCGCAGCTTCTCAGAGATCTTCCTCCACCAAACTTCTCCACTTCCTGCTGAACTTCATGAAGGAACGTTCTGTCTCCTTGGTAACGAGCTCACCAATGATGAGCCTCTTTCAAAAGCAGATTTCAAAGCTGATCAGTGATTCGCTGGGATTCCAATGTGGGAGGGCCATGTCTAATTCCTGAAGTCTACAGCAGAGACCTCCAGATTTTATGCATCCTTGCTCCAACATGCCCCTACCAATGAGTGTCCCACTACCGGACCGGTACCGGCCAGTGCTGGACCGGTACCGAATGGGATGGGGGATGTCTAATACAGGTTTTGCAAAACCTGGAGAATTGGAGCTGACTGACTCCAGGAAGTAGACCCGGCCCGAGTCACACAGACACAGTGGTGGGATATTTATTATTTTAATTTATTTTTGTGATGGATTTTATTTATTGTGGGAGGATGAAGACGTTCGTCAGCAGCGATCTCTCTCGTGTCCCACCTGGGGGACGGACCGCCATCACGTCCAGAACCGCTCCAGAGGGCGGAGTGCCTGGTGTCTCAGGTCAGGGGAGGGTCAACGGCGCAGCTTTTCAGACTCCGCCCCTTCCCCTGCTGTGCTGCAGCACTGCCTTTGATTGGTCGATTTCCCTCAAGTGAACTCTGACATAGAATCTCCTCCTCCTGTTTCAGCCAGCTGACCTGGCTGCTGCGACCCCATCGATCAGGTGACGTGGTTCTAGCACCTGATTCGCTGCCTGCGGGTCACAGCGCCACCATCAGGCCATCCATTGCTCCTCTTGGGAACATCTTTATTCCCCGAGGCGCAGCCAAATCCGGGAAGTAGTCGGGGCCCGTCATTGGTTCCATTCGCCATTGCCTTGTTTTTTTGTGGTCTTGCTGATTTGAACGTCGTTGCCTAAAATGGCCGCCGTCTGTTTTTCTATCATTGCCTTCTGCTCAGTTTGTATATTTGTGATTTCACTAAATGTAAAGAAAAAAACTTGTCTGGTTGTTTCTGATCACATGACTTTAGCCCCTCCCACCAAGGGCCTGGCTAATTAATGGAGACCAATGCTGTCCATTATCTAACCTGAACCACTGGTTGTTCAGCAGTTTTTAAGGTCCGGGTTCTGGAGCCAGAAGAACTGAACCAACCCGTTGGAACCGGTCCTGTTTGGACCTCCTGCCCACCAGAACCTGCAGTCAGTGAAACCGGGTCACAGAACCGGTTTGACATTGTGCATGAAAATTGCAAATGTTTTAACTTATTATGTCAAAGTGTGCCATAAAACTTAACAAGCCATAAAGTTAGTGATGAGGAACGGCTTCCTGTTCCCTCAGGACCGTGGGACCTGAACAAGGATCATTTGTCCAGAACTTTACCCGACCCAGTTATAGTTCCGATGCCTTCCCAGTTAATTTTTCCAGATTTCCTCAACAGTTTTTTTTTTTTTACTCTTTATTACTATTATCAACATATACATTAAACATGTAATCGGCTTCAAATGTACATAAAATCTGAAAAACATGATGAAGCCGATCTCAGCTGCTTCCATACAGACAAAAAGGAGGAACAACAATAACAAAACAAAACAAAAAGACATACATTAGGGGTTTTCCAGCAATTTTATGATGATTATCATATCATATAGTTCTGTAACTTGACCTTTGTTCATGAATTTCAGCGATAAGAAGAGGTGGCAGAGATCCTTATGAAAAAGGAGAAAGATGGTTTGGTTTTAAGGAAACGACATTTGTGTATGAAAAACTTGCCCATAATAATTATGACATTTAACAGAGTTTCAAATTTCTTTTCTTTTCTCATAGTCCCAAAGATAATATCATTCTTGGAAAAGTCCGGTAAGTTCGGGATTTTAGGAAAAGCCAGTAGTGAATATCATCCCACAATGCTTTGCAATACACACAATCATAGAAAAGATGTTCAGTCGACTCAATATCACCATTACAAAATAAACAAGTGTTATCATCAATAGCAAATCGAAGTCTAAGGAATTCCTTAGAAGGTAAACGCCTGAAAAGATTTTGAAGTGGACTTCCTTGGCTTTTGAAGGAATGGGAAGCTTTAAATAATTTGTTCTAATTTTTTCCTTCTGATCTTTTGAAAAGAAATGCTATATAAAATTTGGATTGGATACAAATGGAAATAGAGAACTAATAAAGCATTCCCAAAGTTTTTTGTTTTTCAATTTCTTATCTGTGATACTGAGCCCATTAATCAATAGACCAGGAAACTCAGCGGTTCTGCAATCGGATCTCATACAAACATTTGGCTGTAGATAAAATATTAGGGGGAATAGCTTTAATAATCTTTTGAAATACACTTTTATTTATTTGTAGGTTATATTTACCACTGAATTCTTCAAGAGACATAACCTTCCCATTACTTAATAAATGCATGACAGACCAAACACCTTGTTCTAGCCAATTATGTATAAAGATTGATTTATTATTAATTTTTACGTAACGGCAATTCCACAGAGGAGTATTGTGTGGGCTATAGTTATGTTTATAGATTAACTTCCAATATAATAAAACTTGCTGGTGAAAGAAGGAACGTTCAACAGGTAGTTTTTTAACGTCAAAGTCACATCTAAGAAGAAACTAACTCCACCCACATTTGAAAATATTTTATCGAATATGGAACCATAAAGCCCTTTGGTTTGTTAGGAAAGACCGAAGCCAATTCATTTTTAAAGTACTGTTCATGCTGTCAAATTCAATAGCTTGCAGTCCTCCATCTTCAAACCTTTTGATTAAATTACCTTTCCTGATATAGTGAGTTTTCTGTTTCCATATAAAATCAAAATTCATCCTATTGATGGATTTGATAGCTGAAGTGGGTATTCCTAATGTATATGCAGGATATATCAGTCTGGAGATACTTTCTATTTTGGTGAGAGCTATTCTTCCCAGAATAGATAATTCTCTGTGTCCACTTATTTAAATGAGTTTTACAATTTTGAATTTTAACGTCTAAAAATTCGCTGTAAAAAATTCAACGTCTAAAAATTCGCTGTTAAAAATGGCAAGGTTACTTCAGGTCACAGACATGCGCAATGGACCTCAGATTCCAACACCCAGCCAATCACAAGACGCCACGTCATTTAGAAGAAATACCAGCATCACGGAGGCTGGCGACTATGGAGGCGAACGCTAACCCAAAGGTGAGTTTAATGCTTTCATATTTCTGTAGTACATTTCATTTTGCGCCTGAGGTTTGATACATTATCTTAAAGCTCGATTTAAAACACGGGTTTGGTCCGTTGTTAATCTTACAGCATGTAGCGCAGGCATATAACGTCTCGCCTACCCTCCTAGCCTCCAGCCCTCCTAGCCTCCTAGCCTCCAGCCCCTCCCCGCTGTCCCTCACCCAACTTCCCCCGTTTTATTTAAAAAAGAAAGAAACTTGGATCTTTAAAGAGAACTGATGGTGGTTGTTTGTATCTTGTCTTGGGTGAGACTGAGACAGGCGGTCTTAGTAAAGTCCAAATTTTTCAGGAGATGCTACTGCTCTCACCATGGCTAGCAAAGATACATACAGGCTTCAGATAGAGACGCGCATCCCAGGCTGAACAGTCAATGATAAATGAAAGCATCATTAGTTATTACATATAACTAATGTAATAAGTTAATATGTGCTGTCTTGTGAGCTTCAAGGAAGGGCTGTGAACACTTCCGACATTAACTATACCCACAACCCCATTCTGTTCAGCTACTGTACTGTTAATGTGACTTCATTTATGAATGAATTAATGAATTTATTGTCATTACGACATTATAAAAAATACTAGTTACCTACCAAACTGTAGATTTACTTGTGTTTGATATAGTTTCTACAATTTTAACGGGAGAAGAGCACAGTAAGATTGCCATCCTTTTCGTAAAGTACGGAAGAATTCACTTATGAATGAAGCAATAATTTATTGTCATTATAACATCATCCAAAATACTGCTTTTCTTATCTGACGAGTATTGATATAGAATATTAATTGCTACAAACGTTGTCCTGTTACCTAGTAACACTATAAACAATCAATTTTGTTTTCTCGGTTCATTTTAACTCATTTTGAAGAAAACATGCTTCTAAGTATGTCAGCTAACTAATTTTAGATTAAATATCATAATTAATAATTGTGTCTGTTTTGTCAAGTAAAGCACTTTAAAATGTTTTGTATATTAAATATGCTACACACAAAAAATGTCCCAGTCTAAGGAGAAATATTTTTGAAATTTACAGAGGAGGTGATAAAAGTTTTTGTTTTATTATTGCAATATTGTATTTACATAAAATTTTGACAGAATTTTATTAATTGTAGCTGAGTCGTCAATATTAGTCTATAGAAGACTCGGGTGCAATTAAAATTCCCACTATTTTGTATCTCCACAATATTTTTGGTGACAAAGAATGTTTGAGCTTGCTAAAATTTGTCATTTTTGTTGTATTAATTGGCAAATCTTTGTGTTTTCCAGGGTGTACAAATTCCAGAAATTGTATGGAAGGACAGCGGGTTTCCTCTTCACGGGTCAAACGTCACAGTACCAAAGTCTAATTTGCAACTGACTGATGAACAAATGGCAGCCTAAAGAAATGCAGTAAACCCAAAAGCCACATCACGTCTTCTGAATGTGACATTTATATTGCTGCAGTTCAGTTTTGTGAGCAGTTTTTTACTATGTGAAAGTTGTCTTCAAAATAAGACTTCCGCTCTACAAAATGAATCATGCTTTGAATTTAATTATTTTTCACGTTACCTTTTTGTAATTATGTTCAATCAAGTTAAATTCTGTGTATAATAATTGTATAAATTGTGCTTAACATCTGACTGTATATAGGTAACTAATCATAATCAGGATTTTGTCTGTGATTAAATTCAAAGCATGACTTGTTTTGAAGAGCGAAATCTTCACATTTATAAAATGTAAAGGAAAATGCTGATCATGTTACCATAAATGTGAATTTTAGTGCTTTTATGGAAGTTGTTACAGAACTAAAGTGTTTGATTTGATTGTTTTTTTCTTACCTCAAAAGGAAGCTAATAGGTACATTTGTCCATTGTTGTAGTACTTTAATTTCTGGCATCATAAGAATCAGAAAGTTAGTTTGTCTTAGGTAAT
This sequence comes from Poeciliopsis prolifica, assembly GCF_027474105.1. Classification (NCBI taxonomy): domain Eukaryota; kingdom Metazoa; phylum Chordata; class Actinopteri; order Cyprinodontiformes; family Poeciliidae; genus Poeciliopsis; species Poeciliopsis prolifica. The sequence goes on along the minus strand of NW_026562566.1, from coordinate 175,814 downwards.
TTATTTTGTAATACTTCAAGCATAGATGAACTCATGCAAGTCAATAAAATTTTGCATAAAAATAATTTCAGTTTCATATTTAAAACTGCCTGTACAAACAGTACAGGACAAATGAAGTATCTACTCTGAACATTGTTATTCTAATTCCTCTAGTTTTGTCAAAATCAGATATATGATTTTGACAAAACTAGAGGAATTGAGAGTACAAATAATATACATGATTATATGAGTATGCAGAGCATGTCTTTTTCTATCTCTTAAGTCCATCTTCAACAGCCAGGGTTCTCCGTTGCAGGTTTTTGGAGGAGATGGTCTGGACAGCGAGAAATGGCCTTTGAAGCATTGCATATGTTATACCAGTCTAAGAGAAAAAAACATAAGTTAATGTAGTTACAGGAAAAGTTCAAATTTCATATGGTAATTGAAGAGCTAGTGCATCAAAAACAAATACCAAAGTAAGGTCAGGGTAAAAAGATAATTTTTTAAAAACGTGTTTAATACAAAGTAAGCATTAAAACATGCCAAATTCCTTTGGAAGAAATTTCTGTGTAGCTGAAGTCAATGCTTAATGACTATCACTATTTGTGTCCTAAATGGACATACATAGCCTGGTGTGTCAAAGTCCAGTCCTGGAGGGCCGCTGCCCTGCAACTTTTAGATGAGCCTCTGCTGCACCACACCTGGATATAATAATTAGATCATTAGCAAGGCTCTGGAGACCTGATCTTCACAAGGAGGAGGTATTAAACCATTTCATTCCAGTTTTGTAGTGTGGCACATCTAAAAACTGCAAGACAGCGGCCCTGGAGGTCTGGAGTTTGACACCTGTGACATTAGCACCAGCTATCAACCACTCACCATCACTGCCTGAAGAATATAATGTAAATGGCCCAACCACTGTTTCAGTCACTTCTTAGTTTTCACCCAAGACAAGATACAACCACCCATCAGTTCTCTTTAAAGATCCAAGTTTCTTTCTTTTTTAAATAAAACGGGGGAAGTTGGGTGAGGACAGCGGGGAGGGGCTGGAGGCTAGGAGGCTAGGAGGGCTGGATGCTAGGAGGCTAGGAGGGGCTGGAGGCTAGGAGGCTAGGAAGGGCTGGAGGCTAGGAGGTAGCGAGACGTTTATATGCCTGCGCTACATGCTTTAAGATTAACAACGGACCAAACCCGTGTTTTAAATCGAGCTTTAAGATAATGTATCAAACCTCAGGCGCAAAATGAAATGTACTACAGAAATATGAAAGCATTAAACTCACCTTTGGGTTAGCGTTCGCCTCCATAGTCGCCAGCCTCCGTGATGCTGGTATTTCTTCTAAATGACGTGGCGTCTTGTGATTGGCTGGGTGTTGGAATCTGACGTCCATTGCGCATGTCTGTGACTGAAGTAACCTTGCCATTTTTAACAGCGAATTTTTAGACGTTGAATTTTTACAGCGAATTTTTTATCACTGAATTTTTTTACGTTGAAAATTCAGAGGCATTTTTTATTAAAATCCTGATGGCACATATTTACTTCCATAGCTTTTTCAAAAGGACGATACAAACCAAACGGAGAGACGACAGCATGAAATGTCCCGACGTTCTGACATCCCGCTGATGAAGAATGTCCCAGAAAAGCTTTTTCCTTGCTTTGCTCCATCACACACACACACACACACACACACACACACACACACACACACACACACACACACACACACACACACACACACACACACACACTCAGCCACTCTCCCAAATTAACTGTTAATCATAAACGATAAGAGCTGAGTCATGCGATTCCGATCCTCATCTTTGCTGCTCTCTCTCTCTCTCACACACACACACACACACATTGTGCTGAATTTCTCTTTTCCACTCTCAGCATGTTTTATTTTCTGCTGATGTTTGTGAGTCCAGATCATTTTATTTCGGAGTGTCTCTGGATGGGACGGATTGTTCTGCAGCGTCCGTGGAGGTTGACCTGAGGAGCAACTGCAACTGATGGTCAACCTGCAGCTGGCAACGCGGCAACCACAGAGTTGAATTCATGCTAACTGATGGAGCCCTCAGACTGGACCTGCTGTGCCAGTCCAGCTCTAAAGGTGATTTTTTGCAACACCAAAAACTCAATATGAGCCTTAAGGTTCCAAACTACAATATTTATTCATTTTCAATATAAATCCAGCAAAGAAACTGGATGAAAACAAAACTTGTTTAATAGTTCAGCAAATTACTCCAAACATTAGCATGCTAACCCTTCAGGCTTCCCATCAGCCATTTTTCAAAATGGCTGCCGTTCTTGAGCTTTTTAAACCAGATACATAAATATGTTTTCACTGATGCTCTTTAAAAGTGTATACATGTGATGTTGGCTTATTCTAAGAAAATGCAAAAGAAATGTCACCTCATGTTCACTAGGGGGCGCCATAGTGGCCTACCTGGGCAGCTGTACACACCACTGCTAGCAGATATTCAACCATGGCAGCCATTTTGAGCCATCAAACAAAGAAAACACAAAATCAAGACAAAAAGTCTTTCTATGTTCCAAAACAGAACTTTAAGCAGCGACTGACGGCTGGATGATCAAACATGATGAACTGAATTATGTCAACTTGCTGCTGATGGGCCTGAATTTTCCCACTGTGGTCAGAAAAGGACATTTCTTTTTCTTCCCTTCCTCCTCCGGTTCCGTCTGGGTTTGGGTCCAAGCGGATCATCGTGACCAGTTTTTGTCCAGGTTCTGGTCCAGATGGGTCCTGCCATGCTGAGGTGACTGCAGCAGGGCACAGATATGATGGGAGAAGGCCTTTATGCTGGAGGACCATGCTGGTCCCCAGTTTGGAGAAAAGGTTTCACTGGGTTCTTCCCAGTCAGAGTTTCTCTTTTCTCTCACATCTTCACCGTCGGCCTGGGATTCCTGATGTCCTACCCAGGGATTAGACCGAGCCCTTAATGGCGCTGGAGTCCCTGAGAAACAACCAAACTGAAATTATCTTTGTTCTTATTGTTAGAGACTCTGCTCATCTCCACACAGCTAAAACTACAGAGATCCAGGGATTAGTCAGTACCCCAGGCCCTCATTGGACCCATCTATTCTCATATGACAAACCAAATCAACCCTGCAGGCACATCTGCTATGAGACTCGGCGATGGAAGAAATTAAATCGGCAAATCATTTTAATCTGACCTGGAAAATAAAAGGTCATTCAGATTCTCCAGGCCTGGAAACAGGCTGGAGAATCTGCAGTCTGATCACTGGGAACTCTGGGATGCATCTAAAGCCTGGATTAGAAAAGTTGGCATCCAACAACAGGTGTCCTAACAATCCGTCCTACCTTGTGATGCTACGTCACAATCTGCTAACTTTTAAGAATTAAAATGAGGAATATCTTAATTTAGCTCGTTAATTCATTCCTCTTTTTTCCCGAATTCTTGTGTCTGTATAAATGTGCAGAGAAAGAGCAATCATACGACGTCAGACTTCAGATATTCAGAGTTTTATCCAAAGAATTTAATGCAATACAGAATGTTACAACAAGCATCTCACCTAGATTATCAAAAGTCCAAGACATGACAAAACAGAAACAATGAACTGAGTAAAAAGACAAAAAATTAACAGAAGATGCATCTTCTGGGAAACTCTCACTCAGCACAAAGAGATTCGAACTCCTGCTGTGAAACAAATCATTTTATAATAATGTGTATTCTCCTCATTTAAATATATGCATTAGGAGGTGTGTTTCCTTTGAGTGGGCTGTCTTAATGTTCATTTTATTACCTCTGAGACCCACTGAAACACCCAGTTCTTCTCCTACCAGCCTCTGGCCAGACTGTGATTTACGTGATATATATGTGATATATGTAATGCTTAATAATGACTATAAGTTGGATCTAAAACTAACTAATTAAAAACATGCTTTTTAATGCTTAAAAAAATGTACCAATATGTTTGATTATATGTTGTAACAGACTTCTATAGTTTTTAATGTTTGTCTGAACTATTCAACCCTGAGTAAAGAATTTATTGCCCTGATAGCCGATACACTCCCTGTCTGAAATGTTCCTTAGGAGTATAAGACTGCTTTCTGATTAGAAATTATGTAAGGTCAGAGAGTCACCAGTTGTCTTAGTTTGGATTTGTATCTAAGTTTATCTTAACCTAAAAGTTAACTTATGTACTATTGTGCTACTTTAAAATTCTATTTCAACATGACTCAGCAGGTTTCTTACCTCTGGAAGTTTGGTTTCGTGTGTTTCATTAAAGGTAAGGTAGTTTAAGGTAAGCTTTATTTAATTTATTTATTTACACCTGGCTTTATGTACTTTCAAATATTTGATCTTAATTAGTGTTTTTTATTGAACTTTGCTCATAGATGTTGGCAGCGATACTATGTGGGTTGAAGCCGTGTGATATTAGTGAATATTGATCATATTATCAGTTCGGTGACACTTTGTGGCTGCTGCTGATAACAGACATAAAAAGTATTAATGAGCATAAAGGAGTTGCAGTGATCTGGATTTGTTGATCTCTTTAAATACATTTCCATAAAAAAAAGCTTTCCCCTGCTGATTTATCCAAACACATTTCAGTTTTGAATATTTCAACAGGCAGCATATTTTAATAATCAGAGCTGCATCTGCAGCTTTCCATTTTAAGCGGTAGGATAATCAGATGAAGGAAGTGATCTTCTTCTGGTTTCGTCATGATTTAAATTGTTTCAATGCTAAGCTAACCAGAACGGCTAAGCTTCCACTTCAGTCACTCAAATATTGTTATGCAATATATTTAACACAAACATGATGGAGCAGTTTTAGACAGGTAGCACCAACAGATAGACATAGCCATCTATCTGTGCTACGGCAGGAAAATCTGACGGTAGCACAGATCGTCAGAACACTGGAAACTCCCGTTGATCAATGACTAAATATGAAAGTCATCGGACACACACACTCCTCAGCAAAGCTCCAGCCAATTAGCTAATGGCTCGTTAAGATTGACGTTCCTTACAGCGCCTAATCAATCAGTTAAATTTAATGAACGAGGATTTAATTGATCTGTTTGAGTTAGGGAGTTGATGATGTGGTTCCTATGGCAACTGGATGGGATGCAAGTGATGAAGAAGCTGAGTCAGCAAAATCAGAGAGAGCCAGATCCAACAGGACAGTCATCATAAAATAAACATGCAGAATTATGAATGTATTCATTGAGTTAATGAATACAAAACAGACTTTAACAAGGAGCAAAATCAGGACAAGTTTTCTATATTTAATATTGATCACCTATTAGTGTGAAGGCATGGGCGTAAATCCCAGGGGAGGAGTGAGGACAGGTTGGGGCTTGGACTCCCCAATCTTGGAAAAGTCCAGAATGCCCTGTCCCCAAATCATGAAGGAAACCCTGGCATTTAAACAGTAGCAATATGAAAAGGCCAAAGAAACAAACAAAGTAAATCTGCTTTTCATCTAAGAAAAAAATACAAATTATTTTTTAGTTTCCCCCCATTATTAGAACAATTGTTCAGTCCAAAGTGGAGCAGGAGCAACAGCAGCTGAACGCTATCGGCTCAGAGGAGCTAGCTGTTAGCTGCTAGCTAGCTGTTGCTAGCTAGCTGTTAGCTGCTAGCTAGCTGTTAGCTGTGGCTCTGCAACACAAACATAAACCCTCCACTAAGTAAATACTGACAGCAAAGACATGAAACACATTTTATTTAAATTCACTGCTCAGTAAGAAGAAACACGTTAACATTAAAAAGTTTATTTCATTCCTTGTCATCAGGATAAACTTCCTTGTTATGCCATAATTAAAAACTAGCTAAACTGCTACATTACTTTCATAGACTTAGTTCTTTTTCTGTCCAAAGTAGCCAATATTTCAGTTGTATTGAGCTGTTTAACGCTTACTTCAATAAGAAGAGTGAAAGTGGAGCAGCTGAGCGTTAGCCGCTAGCCGCTAGCTCAGTATGAGAGCCGAGAGCAGAGGGGCTACTGCAGAGCAGCTGATGGTCAGCCAGAGTCACATCAACAGTAAGTCCCCCAGCTGCTGAGTTAAAATGCTAATCAAACCCGTTATCTGTGCCTGTAACGTTTGCCACGGGCCAGGACCATAAGCACAAGCAAACACATCCTTGTTTTAAATCAACCTCCATATTAGCATTCATCATAAAATTATTATCATCAGTATTATTAAAATTATTAGTATTATAGATTAGTAATATAATTAGTATAATTATAATGTTCCAGCACAAACAGTAGCAAAAAAAAAAGAAAGCAACTGTACCAGCAGCTGCAAATGCCGCCTGACATCCACAGCAACTCACACACACACCACAGCGAAAACACACAAACACACAACGGGGTCAATTCACAGGAAGAAAAAGAAAATCAAAGATCTTAACAAATAGAGACAAAAGGAGGAAAACACAGAAAAGTATAAGAAAGCAAAAAGGACAGACCCTACGGTCGCTAGCGACAAAGAAGGGGCCCAACACACCTCAAGTTGACTTATACCATACAACCAGTTTGGGCACTATTTGCCCAAACTGGGGAGGAGACTTCTCCCAATTTAGCCTAAGTCGCTTCAAGCCTGGGCCAGGGCTTAAGGGATGCACCTTTCAATTTGGAGGATCCTTCTGAACCAGTCCACAACTGGAACGAGGTGATACAACCCAAACTAAATTCACTGGAAACCCATCCTGATACTTCAGGTCCGTTCGGAGCTGAAGTATCAGGCAGATTCACGCCTTTTCCTAACTTGTACCCTTCCACTGGCTTTTTTGAGGGCAGTAAGTCCTACAGGAAAAGCCACCCCAGCTACAGGCGCAAATCTCGTCAAACCTGCGGGAGGTTCGCCACGACCAACTGCGGTACACACAAGCTTATCTAAGGTTCTTCACATAAAACACCAAACACAACAACACAAACAAACCGCACATCAACCAAGATCAGTCCGCGGGAGCGCAAGGAAGCCGCGCTGCAGATAGCGCCTGCCGCTCTGGCACCCCGGACTGAAACCAAGCACACAAGCTCCCACTGCAACACACAGAGACCCAAAGATCCGGACGGAGCCCCCAAATTGTTAAAACTTAGAGGAATAACTTCACTTTGCTCGCTAATTTTCCTCTAGTTTCCCAGATTCAGGACTCTGCATGTGCAGTGGAAATAAAGAAACAACCATTCAACATCAAACTTCAGAGATATCTAGAGCTTTATCCAGAATTCAATGCATTCAGAATGTTAGATCAGCATCACACCCAGATCATCAAGAAGTCCAACACATGACAAAACATAGAATTACCTGCAATGAGTTGAAAAGGAAAGACAAAAATGCATTTTTGGGAATTGCTCACTTGGGCACAAAGCAATTCGATCTTCTGCTGTAAAACAGACCTTTTTATGAGGATGTGTATTCCCTTCATTAAATATATGCATTAGAAGGTGTGTCCTCCCCTTGTAGGGCTGTTTAATGTTAATTTTATTACCTTGCTTAAGACCTGCTGAAATCCAAAGGCAAATATATGGAGAGCACAAAGGTCATCATCAACCAGTCTTCCCATACCAATCTCCTCCTTTTTACATTCCAGACCAGAATTTATAACCTGCAACTAGACCTGGTGGTTTTCTGCCTCAGTGATTCAACAAGAAACTGATTTCAATTTTAAACAAACTGGCACAAAAATTTATTTCCAAATAATAACTATGAGATTGGATCTAAAAACTGCAGGATTGTCTACTTTTAGGAAAAACTTTTAGAATACCTGAAATATTTTAGAAGTAAAATAGTTTCCTACACAGCCAAACCAGAAATTTTAAGAGTGTTTCTCTCCTGTTGAAGTCAGGTTCATGCAAGAAACTTGTTTCCACACTGTACAATGGTATTCTATTGTCTAAACAAGGTGACACAACTACATAAGAAACAAGTGGATAAAAGAAGGACATTTATCTATCTCATTGGAAGTCTGGGAACATTAACAAATTACACTGGACGACCTCGAGCTCCAATACATGGAGGTTTTTTTTGTTGGAAAAACTCCGTTCGATATTTTGTAACTCCAGTTCAGAAAAAAACATCGAGGAAGCGGGTGACTCATGCTGGAGACTCCGTGGAACCAATGAAGCAAATCACCACCACATCTTCTGGGGTTGTCCGGTGATCAAAGCTTTTTGGGAACAAATATCTTCCCACCTAAAAATATCTTTACTGAAAAAATCCCTTATAAATGTGAATCCCTATACCTGGGAATCATTTCATTTGATAACTGGACTCCTGAAGATAAAAAACTGCTGTTAGTGCTTCTGGCAGCAAACAAAAAGACAATCACAAGAAAATGGTTAAAGCCTGAAGCTCCTACAGTTGAAGACTGGGTCAACATTGTACAGGACATTTACATTCTGGAGAAATTGTCCTTTTTGTTCAAGGTCGAAGGAATCATTTTCAGGATCTGGTCAAAATGGACTAACTATGTCAAATCTGTAATTCCTGTGGACTAAAGATGTCTATCACATGCATGTTAGGTGGTGCTGCATAGAATATCCTGGCTCAGGATGGCAAACTTGACTCCTGATTGTGTCTCTCCCCCAACCCAACATGAGTAAACCCAGACTGGACCCGCTCAACCCCCCACTCACTCTTCTGTTATGTATGTTATGTTATTATATTAAAAAAAAACCTGGATTGGCTTATGTTATTTTTTCGCATATCCCCATTGTGATGGAAGCTACATTGTATATGTAATTTTACCCTGCCTTTCCAAATAAAAATTTAAATATATATATAAAAAAAAAAAAAGTTTCCTAATCCTATTATATTTCAGTAATATAAAATGGTTAGAGACTAACTAATTCAGAACGTGCTGTTAATGCTTAAAGGAACTATGTTAATACATTTGATTATACTGGTAGAAGACTTTTTTTAAGTTTTAGTGTTTACTGAACTCTTAAACCAACACCAAAGAATTTACTGATCCTGATAAGAGATTGACTCTGTGATAAAGGGAGTTCAATAAAACCCTCACCGCCTCTCTGCAGACCCTCCTTAGAGATTTATGTGAGTTCAGAGAGTCAGCAGCTGTTTTCCTTTGGATCTTTATCTAAGTTTACCTAACTTAGAATCTACTGAAAATGTTCATGCTACATCTACTATTTCATATGCACAAAGGTTGACTGTCTCTGAAGTTATTCTAACCAAACTTATATGCTCAACAAAACTCGGTGCCCTTTCTTTTTGTTTCACATCATTACAAATGATCCATAAAGATCCGTCTCTCAGCACTTTGACATATTTCACCTTACCAACCAGTGAGTTAATTTCTTAAGTTATTTTAATTGAAGGTCACACCTTCTTTGACTGTTTTCAAGACTATTTATATTCTGTCATTATGATTTCTCCTTCAGCCTCAGACGGAGATCATTCTATTTGTTGTCTCTATTTTTTGCATTTGTTTTTAGGGTATACCATATTCCTTCATTTCCTCCACCATCATAATCCTCATCCATTTCAGCAAGATCACTTCCTGATATGTCATTTCCCTCTGACATCTTTTCGACCATTCACAGCCCAGCCCGTGCCTCACCTGCCACCTCCCTGCTACGGAAGCCACCATGGATTAAAACTCCAGTTCAGTGACAGAGCCACCTTTTGCTTCCTCGCTCTCTCTGCTTCTTCTTCTAGTGCCAGAGAACCTAGCAATCCGGTTGGCTGGAGCTGGTCGCATGGACTACACATCAATGTGACCCTTCAGAATAAGAGATTTTTTATCTCACACCTGACCATTTTAACTGCTGACAAAATAAATCTGTTTCATACAGTTTCAAACCAAACAAAATATCAGAACATGAAATAAAGCATTTGCAATGTCTGTAATTATTAACTTTTTAAAATATTTTTTATTTCTTATTTTAAACTATTTAAAATCCTATTTATTCTGCATCTATTTCCTATTTATGCATTTTATAGCTATTTATTATGAAAAGGCTCTTATTTAAGTGAAGGCTGTTTTAACCTGGGCTGCACAGTGGCGCTGTTGCCTTGCAGCAAAAAGGTCCTGGGTTCGATTCCCGGCCCGGGGTCTTTCTGCACGGAGTCTGCATGTTCTCCCTGTGCATGCTGGGTTCTCTCTGGGTTCTCTGACTTCCTCCCACCGTCCACAAACATGACAGTCAGTCTATTGGTCTCTCCAAATTCTCCCTAGGTGTGCGTGCGTGTGGTGTGTGTGTGTGTGAGTGTGTGTGTGTGCATGGTTGTTTGTCCTGTTTGTCTCTGTGTTGCCCTGTGACAGACTGGCGACCTGTCCAGGTGACCTGTCCAGGTGACCCCGCCTCTCACCCAGAACGCAGCTGGAGAGGCACCAGCACCTCCCGACCCCGTTAGGAAGAAGGGTGCTCAGAAAATGGATGGATGTTTTAACCTGGGTTACACATAGGACGAAATCCACACTTGTATTTAGGCCCGAGCAGCTAAGCGCTGCGAAGGCCTATTGTATCTGTACTGTTTCTTATTAGGCCCGAGCAGCTAAGCGCTGCGAAGGCCTATTGTTTCTGTACTGTTTCTTATTAGGCCCGAGCAGCTAAGCGCTGCGAAGGCCTATTGTTTCTGTACTGTTTTCTTATTATTATTAGGCCCGAGCAGCTAAGCGCTGCGAAGGCCTATTGTATCTGTACTGTTTCTTATTAGGCCCGAGCAGCTAAGCGCTGCGAAGGCCTATTGTTTCTGTACTGTTTCTTATTATTATTAGGCCCGAGCAGCTAAGCGCTGCGAAGGCCTATTGTATCTGTACTGTTTCTTATTAGGCCCGAGCAGCTAAGCGCTGCGAAGGCCTATGTTTTCCTATTGTTTATTATTATTATTATTCTTCCACCCAAATGAATTGGCTTTTTGGGGCTTTATCATATTCAAAAACTCACCAAACTTGGCGGAGGCCTTAAGCCTGTTTAAAATTTACGTATTTTAAAGTCGTAGCAAAAATTGCAACAGAAATGTCTCTACGGCGCCACCTAGAAATTGGAAAAACACCCTTTTTTACCCTCTGCTATTCACTTACTTTATCGTAGACACATGAAATTTGGTACACTTGTAGAACTCCCCAAGACGCTCAAAATTTACAATTAATGTCATAGTGCAAGTATCACAGGAAGTCAGCCATTTTTGATTGAAGTTCCCATTTTGACCCCATTTTTGCCGATTTTTGCCGTTTACAGCCTTTGTATTTGATCTATCTCCTCCTAGGGATTTTGATTGATCGACTTCAAACTCGGTCAGTCTGTTCATAAGGCATGTCCCATCTAAAGTTATCTAAACGGTGAGTTTTTGAGTATGCTGAAGGGGGTTAGCAGGGGTCAAAGTTCACCTACTCGCCATAAAAAAATAAACTGCTATATCTCTTACACTGAAACTCACAGAAGCATCAAAGTTTCTGTGATTGATCATCATCGGGTCTTCTACAATACCCTATGGTCGAATGATGACATCACTTAGGCCACGCCCCTGAGAACAGGAAGTGTAATGTTTTACTGTGAACTGTCGCTATCTGACCCCTTTGACCTCATCAACATGAAACTGTGCCCAGACACAGAGAACATGTTGGTGTATTGAGGATTCTAACCCCAACCAGCTTCGATGGAGCAGGTGGGCGTGGTGGCGTGGCGAAGTCACCTGTAACGCCATCGCCATACGTTTTGGCTCTCAATTCCACATTTTCGGGCCCAGCTGCTGCAAACTCATAAGGATGGACCCTCATCCACTCCCCAACAGGAATCCATCACAATATTTGGTGGGCGTAGCCTAATTTCTCTATAGCGCCCCTAGAAAACTTTAAATGATCAGCCCCAAGCCATGCTTTAACCTACAAATACGAAACTTTGTACACATGTGTACCTTGTCAGGACGTACAAAAAAGTCTCTTGGAGCCATGGTCTAAACCCCACAGGAAGTCAGCCATTTTGGATTCAAGTTCGGTTTTTGACCCCATTTTTGCAGTTTACAGCCTTCATATTTGATCTATCTCCTCCTAGGGATTTCGATTGATCGGCTTCAAACTCGGTCAGTCTGTTCATAAGGCATGTCTCATCTAAAGTTATCTAAACGGTGAGTTTTTGAGTATGCTGAAGGGGGTTAGCAGGGGTCAAAGTTCACCTACTCGCCATAAAAACATAAACTGCTATATCTCCTACACAGAAACTCACAGAGGCACCAAAGTTTCTGTGATTGATCATCATCGGGTCTCCTACATTACCCTATGGTCGAATGATGACATCACTTAGGCCACGCCCCCTGAGAACAGGAAGTGTAATGTTTTACTGTGAACGTTCGCTATCCGACCCCTTTGACGTCATCAACATGAAACTGTGCCAAGACACAGAAAACATGTTGGTGTATTGAGGATTCCAACCCCGACCAGCTTCGATGGAGCAGATGGGCGTGGCGGCGTGGCGAAGTGACCTGTAACGCCATCGCCATACGTTTGGCTCTCAATACCACATTTTCGGCCTCAGCTGCTGCAAACTCACAAGGATGAATATTTATCCACTCCCCGACTGGAATCCATCACAATATTTGTAGGGCGTGGCCTAATTTCTCTATAGCGCCCCCTAGAAAACAGCAGCCCATAGGTTATGTTGTTATTAATTATTTAAATATACATTATTATAACTTTTTATATATATATAAGTTTATTTTTGGGTTAAAGTACAAACATTCATTTATTTTTGCTAGAAATAATACAAACAAAGTCATTCAGCAAACTTATGACACAGTGAAGTAAGAACACACTGGGGTCAGTGTTGATGTAGTACCACTGGCACCTTGTGGAGAAATACTGGTACTGCTAGTGCAATACCAGTATTGCGACAGCAGGAGGCAGTGGTACTCCATCAATGAGAAAACAGATCTACGCTACGTAATAACAGTCAGCCGGCGACAGCTGGAGCTGCAAAGTTTTCCTGAACATTTTGTTTGCTTTTTGGAGCGACAGAACTGGACTACGCTCAACATTTTGCTTGGATTTTGGAGTTGCAAATACGAACCACGGTTTGGAACAAGAAGGCTCTGTTGGACCGGAGTTGGAGAAGTTTAATGGGCTCTTTGCACCTCAGCTTACACGTTCGGGAAACACGGCTGAAATGTTTTTCCAAGGTAACAATTAATAATGTACATCGATCCGAAACCCCAACAAGTAAGGCAAAGAAAGGTTTTAAGATGTTCGCCTCGTTATACATTCACAGATATGAAGGTGAGTTTTATTTTCTTTAAACTGCTAGCACAAGCCTGCTAGCTTTCTAGTAAAAATCTGCTATTTAATTATCTAAAGATGTCTCAGCCATTCTAACGGACACTGTTTGTGCCTTATTTTCAAGCATATTATGTGTTTATTGTTAACTGGAGAGGGGGTGGGGGGGCAGATTACAGTTCAGACTTTTTGCTTGAAGTATGACGAAGAAAAACGAGCACAGAGCTTACTCTGGTATCGGAGTTCTAGTTCAGCTGACTGTTCAGATTCAGAGTTATTACTTTTAGAAAAATATGGCCGTGTTGCTTAAGATTTCTGTGTTATTTCGTTTTATTACTTTTGCATGCTTGTTGTGAAGGGCTCATTAAGACGGTGTTTAGAGCGGTTTGTACGGCGTTAGCTTCAAGTGGTAGCTTTAACTTGTAGCAACGAATATTTACAAGCTGTCTTAATTGAGGATGGCTTGGAAATCCATGAAAACTTAAACAAAGTACATAGTATTGTTTTATTTGTGTCTTAAGTACGACTTTGTCTTTTATAGCAGTCATAGTTTCTGAAAGTGGAAAAAAGAGCCGCATTCGGGTATACAGTTGTGACGTCAGCGCGGCAGGTGCAAAGAGCCCATTGCTGTTCGTTTAAACAGTCGTAACTCGCGGTGCGGTGAGTAATTTATTCCTTCCTGCTGGTTCTGGAAGCCGTCATGTTTGGAACAGTTATTCTGAGGAGGATGCTAACCCAATGCCTGAGGCCTGCAACGTTTTTAATGCTAACGAAGCGCTTGACTAATTCAATAAACTGAATAGTGTGTGTGATACATCCAGTTTCATACATTCAGAGTTGTTGTTATTATGTATAGAAGATGTTTAAAATGTCGTTTGAAAGAGCTCTGAGAAAATGCTAAGTATCTTTTTACAGATCCATTGGGGTTGTAATATTTAGTTGCAGCACTTCCTGTGATTAATACTTAATTAATGGATGGGATTCAGCTTGTGCTATTGTTCTAAAGTGCTGAAAGTTAACTGTGCTCTGTTATTGTGCATTGCCCTTGGTTTATTACTGAACAGTGCGGTTTATTAAACTGATACATCTTAACCTTCACCATTTTCCTGACTAATTTCACGATAACGTTAAAGTTGCACTGCATTTACATCTCAGTTGTAGTTAACATCAAGCATGTGGGTGTGGCTTAGTGTAAAACTTTAACTATTTACCATGAAACATCAACATTAAATGACTTCCAAATGCAAGATCACAGCTGCATCATCACACTTCCTCTGTCTTTCTAGAGAACAGCCCTGAACACATTTCCATGGTCACTTGATGACCTCACTGTAGCCCCGCCCACTTTTAAGAGGCAGTCACATGTTTTTTCTGCTGTATGTTTTACTGTTATTCTATAATTTATATGGGTTTCATCATGTGAATACTGACTAAAAACGATAACATGATGAACTCTATGAATGTTGGCTGCTGACCGAACCGCATTGGGGTGTAGAAATGACGAAATGCATTACTTCGCCATGTGCATATGATCGGCTCTAAATGACACGTGGATCATCGGACTGGCGCCAAATTGAAAACGTATGACCTTTGTTGACCTCTAAAGAGCAAAACAGCATTGAAATGTATTTTGACTCCACTGCGCCCCTACATTAATCCGCCAGCTGTATTTCCTCGCTGAACCAATGAATCTATACCACATTTTTTTGCATCGTGAAGGATAGCCGCCGAACGCATAGATGCGTACCGCCTGGTGGACGGGCGCGGAAACTGCGCAACAACTTCTGTGTTAGCACGTGCGCAGCGTTGATGGAAACTGAGCAACAGCTTCCGCGGTGCGGGCGGAGGCGCTGAAAACTGCGTGAGAGCTTCTGTGGTGGCTGGCGTGAGGCGGCGGTTGCTCGTACCCCACGGTGGCAATAGGCCGGAGCGGCGCTTGGCTGCGAGGGCCGTTCGAGGCTGCTTGCAGCTTTAATTATTATTACGATTCTCCCTCCAAATGAATTGGCTTTTTGGGGGCTTTATCATATTCAAAAACTCACCAAACTTGGCGGAGGCCTTAAGCCTGTTTCAAATTTACGTATTTTAAAGTCGACGCAAAATTCCACAAGAAATGGCTCAATAGCGCCACCTAGAAATTTTCAAAGGACCCTTTGCTATTCACTTACTTCATCGTAGAGACATGAAATTTGGTACACTTGTAGAGCTCCCCAAGATGCTCAAAATTTACAATTAATGTCATAGTGCAAGTATCACAGGAAGTCAGCCATTTTGGATTGAAGGTCCAATTTTGAGGCCATTTTTGCCGTTTACAGCCTTGGTATTTGATCGAACTCCTCCTAGGGATTTCGATTGATCGGCTTGAAACTCGGTCAGTCTGTTCATAAGGCATGTCCCATCTAAAGTTATCAAAACTGTGAGTTTTTGAGTATGCTGAAGGGGGGTTAGTAGGGGTCAAAGTTCACCTACTCGCCATAAAAAAATAAACTGCTATATCTCCTACACAGAAACTCAGAGGCACCAAAGTTACTGTGATTGATCATCATCGGCTGCCCTACAATACCCTATGGTCGAATGATGACATCACTTAGGCCACGCCCCCTGAGAACAGGAAGTGTAATGTTTTACTGTGAACTGTTGCTATCTGACCCCTTTGACCTCATCAACATGAAACTGTGCCCAGACACAGAAAACATGTTGGTGTATTGAGGATTCCAACCCCGACCAGCTTCGATGGAGCAGGTGGGCGTGGCGGCGTGGCGAAGTGACCTGTAACGCCATCGCCATACGTTTGGCTCTCAATTCCACATTTTTGGGCCCAGCTGCTCCAATTTCACAAAGATGGACCCTCATCTACTCCCCGACAGGAATCCATCACAATATTTGGTGGGTGTGGCCTAATTTCTCTATAGCGCCCCCTAGAACACTTTAAATGATCAGCCCCAAGCCATGCTTTAACCTACAATTACGAAACTTTGTACACGTGTGTACCTTGTCAGGACTTACAAAAAAGTCTCTTGGAGCCATTGTCTAAACCCCACAGGAAGTCAGCCATTTTGGATTGAAGTTTGGATTTTGACCCATTTTTGCCGTTTACAGCCTTCCTATTTGATCGAACTCCTCCTAGGGATTTTGATTGATCGGCTTCAAACTCCGTCAGTCTATTCATAAGGCATGTCCCATCTAAAGTTATCAAAACGGTGAGTTTTTGAGTATGCTGAAGGGGGTTAGGAGGGGTCAAAGTTCACCTACTCCCCATAAAAAATAAACTGCTATATCTCCTACACAGAAACTCACAGAGGAACCAAAGTTTGAGTGATTGATCATCATCGGGTCTCCTAGAATACACTATGGTCGAATGATGACATCACTTAGGCCACGCCCCCTGAGAACAGGAAGTGTAATGTTTTACTGTGAACGTTCGCTATCTGACCCCTTTGACCTCATCAACATGAAACTGTGCCCAGACACAGAAGACATGTTGGTGTGTTGAGGATTCCAACCCCGACCAGCTTCGATGGAGCAGCTGGGCGTGGCGGCGTGGCGAAGTGACCTGTAACGCCATCGCCATACGTTTGGCTCTCAATTCCACATTTTTGGGCGCAGCTGCTCCAAACTCACAGGATGGATCTTCATCCACTCCCCGACAGGAATCCATCACAATATTTGTAGGTTGTGGCCTAATTTCTCTATAGCGCCCCCTAGAAAATTTTAAATGATCAGCCCCAAGCCATGCTTTAACTACAATTACGAAACTTTGTACACGTGTGTACCATGTCAGGACTTACAAAAAAGTCTCTGGAGCCATGGTCTAACCCCAGAGGAAGTCGGCCATTTTCGATTGAAGTTCAGATTTTGATCCCATTTTTGGCGTTTATAAACCATTTCAGTAATTCGCCACTTGGGTCAGTATTGCTCCACAAATGAAACAGCAGATAAACAGGATGAAGAACAATATCAGTATTTCGCCAGTAGGTGTCAGTGTTCCTCCACCAATGACAAACAGGTCCACGGGCGGATGGGCGCGAAAACTTTGTGAGAGCGTTGCCATGAAATTTCTAAAAGGATAGAAATGTCTCAGATAATTTTTGTTGAATTAAATCATGCAGTAAATGTAGCGTTTTCTTACTTCTTACAAACCATTTCAGTAATTCGCCACTCTGAGTAAGTATTACTCCAACAATGAAATAGAGTGCTTTAGAAACACAGCTGAAAATGATAAAAAATGACGAACTGTAGTACTTCGCCATGTGCATACGATCGGCTGTAAATGACACGTGGATCATCCGACTGACGCCAAATTGGATACGTATGACCTTTGTTGACCTCTAAAAAGAACAACAGCATTGAAATATTTTGACTCCACTGCGTCCTACATTAATCCGCCAGCTATATTTCCTCGCTAAACCAATGAATCTGCACCACATTTTTTGCATCGTCAAGGAGCGACTCCGAACGCATCAGTGCGTACCGCCTGGTGGACGGGCGCGGAAACTGCGCAACAACTTCTGTGTTAGCACGTGGCCAGCGTTGATGGAAACTGAGCAACAGCTTCTGCGGTGCGGGCGGAGGAGCTGAAAACTGCGTGAGAGCTTCTGTGGTGGCTGGCGTGAGGCGGCGGTTGCTCGTACCCCGCGGTGGACAATAGGCCGGAGCGGCGCTTGGCTGCGAGGGCCGTTCGAGGCTGCTTGCAGCTTTAATTATTATTATTCTCCCTCCAAATGAATTGGCTTTTTGGGGGCTTTATCATATTCAAAAACTCACCAAACTTGGCGGAGGCCTTAAACCTGCTTCAAATTTACGTATTTTAAAGTCGTCCCAAAAATGCTAAAGAAATGGCTCAATAGCGCCACCTACAAATTTTCAAAGGACCCTTTGCTATTCACTTACTGCATCGTACAAACATGAAATTTGGTACACTTGTAGAGCTTCCCAAGATGCTCAAAATTTACAATTAATGTCATAGTGCAAGTATCACAGGAAGTCAGCCATTTTGGATTGAAGGTCCAATTTTGAGGCCATTTTTGCCGCTTACAGCCTTGGTATTTGATCGAACTCCTCCTAGGGATTTTGATTGATCGGCTTCAAACTCGGTCAGTCTGTTCATAAGGCATGTCCCATCGAAAGTTATCAAAACGGTGAGTTTTTGAGTATGCTGAAGGGGGGTTAGCAGGGGTCAAAGTTCACCTACTCGCCATAAAAAAATAAACTGCTATATCTCCTACACAGAAACTCACAGAGGCACCAAAGTTTCTGTGATTGATCATCATCGGGTGTCCTACAATACACTATGGTCGAATGATGACATCACTTTGGCCACGCCCCTGAGAACAGGAAGTGTAATGTTTTACTGTTAACGGTCACTATCTGACCCCTTTGACCTCATCAACATGAAACTGTGCCCAGACACAGAAAACATGTTGGTGTATTGAGGATTCCAACCCCGACCAGCTTGATGGAGCAGGTGGGCGTGGCGGCGTGGCGAAGTGACCTGTAACGCCATCGCCATATGTTTGGCTCTCAATTCCACATTTTCAGGCCCAGCTGCTCCAAACTCACAAGGATGAATATTTATCCACTCCCCGACTGTAATCCATCACAATATTTGTGGGGCGTGGCCTAATTTCTCTATAGCCCCCTACAAAACTTTAATTGATCAGCCCCAAGCCATGCTTTAACCTACAATTACGAAAAGTTGTACACATGTGTACCTTGTCAGGACTTACAAAAAAGTCTCTTGGAGCCATGGTCTAAAACCCACAGGAAGTCGGCCATTTTAGATTGAAGTTCAGATTTTGACCCCATTTTGCCATTTACAGCCTTGGTATTTGATCGAACTCCTCCTAGGGATTTCGATTGATCGGCTTCAAACTCGGTCAGTCTGTTCATAAGGCATGTCCCATCGAAAGTTATCAAAACGGTGAGTTTTTGAGTATGCTCAAGGGGGGTTAGCAGGGGTCAAAGTTCACCTACTCGCCATAAAAAATAAACTGCTATATCTCCTACACAGAAACTCACAGAGGCACCAAAGTTTCTGTGATTGATCATCATCGGGTGTCCTACAATACCCTATGGTCGAATGATGACATCACTTCGCCACGCCCGATGACAACAGGAAGTGTAATGTTTTATTGTTAACGGTCGCTATCTGACCCCTTGACAAAATCAACATGAAACTGTGCCCAGACACAAAACATGTTGGTGTATTGAGGATTCCAACCCCGACCAGCTTTGATGGAGCAGGTGGGCGTGGCGGCGTGGCGAAGTGACCTGTAACGCCATCGCCATACGTTTGGCTCTCAATTCCACATTTTCAGACCCAGCTGCTCCAAACTCACAAGGATGGATCGCCATCAACTCCCCGACAGGAATCCATCACAATATTTGGTGGGCGTGGCCTAATTTCTCTATAGCGCCCCCTAGAAAACTTTAAATGATCAGCCCCAAGCCATGCTTTAACCTACAATTACGAAACGTTGTACACATGTGTACCTTGTCAGGACTTACAAAAAAGTCTCTTGGAGCCATGGTCTAAACCCCACAGGAAGTCGGCCATTTCAGATTGAAGTTCAGATTTTGACCCCATTTTTGCCATTTACAGCCTTGGTATTTGATCGAACTCCTCCTAGGGATTTGATTATCGGCTTCAAACTCGGTCAGTCTGTTCATAAGGCATGTCCCATCTAAAGTTATCAAAACGGTGAGTTTTTGAGTATGCTGAAGGGGGGTTAGCAGGGGTCAAAGTTCACCTACTCGCCATAAAAAAATAAACTGCTATATCTCCTACACAGAAACTCACAAAGCACCAAAGTTACTGTGATTGATCATCATCGGGTGTTCTACAATACCCTATGGTCGAATGATGACATAACTTAGCCACGCCCCCTGAGAACAGGAAGTGTAATGTTTTACTGTAATGGTCGCTATATGACCCCTTGGACCTCATGAACATGAAACTGTGCCCAGACACAGAAGACATGTTGGTGTTGAGGATTCTAATCCCGACAAGCTACGAAGGAGCAGGTTGGCGTGGCGGCGTGGAAGTGACCTCTAATGCCATTGCCATACGTTTCGCTCTCAATTCCACATTTTCGGCCACAGCTGCTGCAAACTCACAAGGATGAATACTTATCCACTCCCCGACTGGAATCCATCACAATATTTGTAGGGCGTGGCCTAATTTCTCTCTAGCGCCCCCTAGAAAACAGCAGCCCATAGGTTATGTTATGTTATTAATTATTTAAATATACATTATTATAAGTTTTTTATATATATATATAAGTTTATTTTGTGGGTTACAGTACAAACATTCATTGATTTTTGCCAGAAATAATACAAAGAAAGTCATTCAGCAAAATTATGACAGCGAAGTAAGAACACACTGGGGTCAGTGTTGATGGAGTACTACTGACACCTTGTGGCGATATACTGGTACTGCTAGTGCAATACCAGTATTGCCAGCAGGAGGCAGTGGTACTCCATAATGAGAAAACAGATTGACGGCCGTGAAAACTTTGCGAGCGCGTCTGCCGTGAGATATCCAAAAGGATAGCGGTTACATTTAACCTGAAATGTTATATGTAAGCCCTCAGATAATATTTATTGGCTGAAAACACGGAGTAAATGTAGCGTTTTGTTAATTACTGTGAAACAGCGGATTAACAGGATGAAGAACAATATCAGTATTTCGCTAATAGGGGTCAGTGTTACTTCACCAATAACAGATATTGAGGGAGAAGTTGAGTTTTTACAGAAATAACTTGATTCACAGATATTGCTATAATGAATAACTACAACAGTAATTCACCAATAGGGGTTAATATCACTGATTTACTTTTCTCAACCTTGATAGAATATAGCATTATATTGCAATTTCAATCCACTGTGCCCTCTAGATTACTTCCACACTTGTATCTCCCTCATATAAACAGGTGTTATATTTCTTGTCTTTTTAGGGTTAATTGCACCACAAATTTTTGTTTGGCGTGGAGTCATCACATCGCTGAAACTTTACAAACTCAGAAAATATTGAGATTGTTTTATTGCTTGTTTCTCACCATTTATATGATGACATTAAAATTGGTTAAAATAAGTTTTCATAACACATTTTTTTGAAAAAACAGCTGAAAATCCTTGCTAATCCTTCAATACTAAACAGGAAATGAGAATAAAGGATCTCCTCGAAGTAAAATATGAAAGTCCTTTAACTTTTGTTTCAGCTTATACAGGTGATAACTATTTGGAAGTCTCGCTTATGTAGTAAGTTATATATATATATTTGTTAATCTGTCACACACAACTTTAAAATATTACATTTATTTCTAAATAATTATTAATGCTGCTTTAAAGAACTGGAAGACATCTCTATCACATGAACTTCCTTAGGCTTAGCTTCATGGACTAAATACATAAAAGCCTTATGAGCAGCAAAGTCGTGCATAGACATACATTTCTTTGATAAAAAAATTTTTATAATTTGTAAGCAACTTTAATATGCTAGTTTGTGCAATGATTGAATCTCATTACATGACTTTAAGTACTATATCTAAATAAGTAAATAAATATGAAACCAAAAAATTGATAAAATGATTAATGTGTGAAAACTTTTGGAAATTTTCCTTTAACAAAGAGTGAGGGAAAACTGTTTAAAGAACGAAGGAAGCAGAGAAAGAATATTTTCTTAATCTGTATTTATTACAAGTCTCTACAGCAGTGCAAGTCTGCTCATTGATCGTCGTCTGGAGAAAGAGTCTGGAGAAGAACACGCTTAAAGTTCTAAATGAATTGAAGGGAGACGTACATTTCATTAACATAGTTTAATAATCTACTTTGTTACAGAACAGACCTAGCACACGTTACATCTTCTTTCACAAGAATCCATGACAGATATAAACAACCCATTCACTTCATTGTAATGTTGGACCCACAGAAACTAAACTACTGAACAAGCCTCTTATGATTGACTAAATATCATTAATAAAATAGAGACCATGCAGTGGTTAAAGTGAATAAAAATAAATATTTATTAACAAAAACAAGAATCGATTATTAATTTCAGTAACAGTTGTATAATTCTAATCCTTGGACGTGGTGCATCAGTGCAAGAACAGTCCGCAGGCGTCAAACAGCAGAGTGGATGCCGAAGGTAACTCAGAAGGTGGAGATGGCCAGGTTAAAATACGGATGGGCAGCACCTGCAAAGAAGAGGAAAACAAAGCCAGAGAAAAGCAACACCTGCAGCCCAGCCCTTAAGGTCCAGGGCCATAACAAGAACTTTTTCTGAATCATGCACCACACAAGAATCATAATACCGCTTCACTTAATAATTGAAGTAACCTTAAAATGTTTCCACTACTGTAGGCTTAACGTTTTTAACTTGTACCTTGAATTACCAGCACAGTTAAATGGCAGTCCAAGGACTTGAACCTCGTTCCACAAGTGGAGTTCCCACAACGACTGCCTTTGCTTTTTTTGTGCTGTTTTACAAGGTAAAGCAAAACCTGCATCAAGAACAGCTTCACAGATTTAACATGCATTTTTTTTGTTGTTATTAAAATTCAAATATATTTATTCATCCCAAAGGGAAACAAAATAATATCAATACAAATAAATAAGATTCCAGTTATTATTACTTTTGGGTGTGTACCAATTTAACTTTCCAACTTTCATCAAAGCTGTCTTAATGCAAGAAACGAAACCCCTAAATACATGATAAAATACATTTAAATAATTAAAAAGGTTTTGTTAACTTTTCACATAAAGCTGCATAAACAGCTAATAAGATACTTTTCATTAAATTGGAATACTACTTTTTACAATATAAAGGGATTTCATTCACATTTTATAAAAAATAGATTTTCATCTCTTAAAGCTTTACATTAATTTTCATAAAGAAAGCAAAACCTTGTTTTAATGTTCGTAATGTCAATGTGAGTGCAAATTGTCGATGCATGATTGTAACAACTTAAAACCACACATTTCACCCTTATGATTACAAGGTAAAACCACACATTATACCCTCATGATCACTAAAATATGTAGGCACAACTATTGCCTCCACTTTATATGTCTTGATTTGACATATACATGATCTATCAAAGTATCTTTTTCAGTGGTTGCTTCTCTAACCACTTGTGTATATCCTTTATCACAAACAAATTTTTGGATAGTTGATGACTTCAAAATATCATCATTCAAATCTCCAATCAGTGCTATTGTTTCACTTTGTTTCTCAAGCCAATCAAGTAACTTTTCTAAATTCTTTTTAAATAGTGAAAGAGGATATAGTGGTGGTCGGTAAATTACCCCAAGAACCATGTTAAGAATACTAAACCGATAAACTAAACACTCCAAATTCAGCTCTGGTTGCTGCAGTACATTAAATTCTACATTTTCTGCACAATAGATGCCAACACCACCATGGAGCTGGTCTTGCAATGCAATCAATTCGGGATGTCTGGTAGTATACGACAAATATCGTGGACGGTTAGTGAAACTGTAACCATCTAATTTTACTGTATCTGTATGGGTTGAAGAAATCCATGTTTCTGTAACAGCAATGCATGCAGGCTTCCAATGTTCAGTATAAGAGGCCAAATCTTTTACATGCCGATTTAAACTTTGCACATTCATTAGGAATACAGTAAAAACAGATGTGTTAAAGCGATCACATTGAATTGATCCACTTAAAAGAGGCCTCATACTCTGAAGTGCAACCAAAATGTCGTCCTTACAATATATCCTTTTTTCATCAAAGTCTTGAATCGTCAATCCTGAAAGAGTTCTTACACGACTTATAGCAACATAAGCCTGTCCCGGTGAAAATATTTTACGAAAAGAAACAACTGCTTCATCGACAGTTATTCCTTGAACTTTGTGTACTGTACATGCCCATGCCAATTTCAGAGGAAATTGTCGACGCAAGCCACCTTTAACAGTGGCTTTCTCCTCCTCAGGTCCAATGGGTGTGGACCCAGCCAAATCTGATGATGCATAGTGGCAGCTCTTCCTTTTCTGCACGCCTACACGATCATCATCAAATTTAACATAGACCACTTTAGGAAACTTGTCCTTTTCTGGTATTAATATTTCTGTAACAGTACCACAAACACCATTAACCAAACCATCAACAACATCCACATTTTTACACAACATAACACGTGCTCCTTTACCCAATAACAACACTTCTGATAAACAAGTATTTGAAGCTCTCGCATGATGTCCTTCCAACAACCTCAATTTTCCTGTTTTTTTATCGTTTACATAATCCTGTGCACCAATACTTACAAATTCAGGACAGGTTTCATATAAACGATGAATATTGTGCTCATTTACTTGTTTATTGGTAGCAAATATGTGCAAGGCTGAGCTAACCTGACCGGTTTCACAACGTTTTAAAATCTGTAATCATCAGATAATAGTGCTGTGCCTTTAGAGCGCGTTCTCATCCGGTTTAGCAGTTGAGAAACACAACATCTTTTTGTCTAACTATTTCAGTTAACTCTACTATTTTAAATAAATCTGACCATATATTTGTGGCAACACCATCACAATATAGTGCCTTCCCTTTAACGGGAGGAAGCTGATAGAAATCACCTACCAGAATTACACTAATATTTCCATATGATTTTACGTTTTGTTTTATCTGACGCAAACGACCATGAACATATGATAAGAGATTGTGATCAACCATTGATATTTCATCTATAATAAGAAGCTGGACATCACAATATTTGGCACGCAAGGAATTTAGCTTTTCTTCGCCCAGAGGAGTACGGTAAGCGAACATCCTTACCAATAGAAAATGTGGTGTGGATTGTGGTTGCTTCTAAATTATATGCAGCGATGCCGGTGGGAGCTGTCAGGAGTACGCATGTGTTGTCAGGATACTGACACACAGTGGACAAATAACGTTTTGATTCATATTCAATTGCCCTTATTAAATGACTTTTTCCTGTGCCAGCACCACCTGTAATAAAAATATGCAGCGGTTCAGGATTTTTTCCATTAACTTTAGCTAAACACCACTGCCTGATTTGATAAAAAACAGCGAGTTGTTTTTCATTCAAAGATCTAATCAATGAAAGGCCTTCATTTCTAGTAATTTTTTTCTTCTCAAATACTGAAGACTCTTTACACTGCAAACTTAAATCTGGGATTTGTTCTTGATCAGTGTTTTCTATTTGTCTTTCTTTTTGTAATTCCACACACTCCAATCGTTCCAATTCAACCTCAGGACAAAGTTCAGCCCATGCATCTTCAAGCATAACATCACCAGTAATATTGTCCACAGCCTCATAATGATCAGACTCCAACTCAAATTCACTCCTATTTAAATCCACAACAGCCTTTACTGAATGTGCTGTTCCATCAACAAACTAATCACACCGGTTCTATAAAAGTCACCAAAGGTTTCAAAATGTGCAGGTTTCAGTTCATTATCAAAGCGATAAGGCATAAATAGCTGCATTATGCTTTGATGAAACTTTTCTGGCTCTTTTGTTTCAGAGAAGCGCGCATATCTAACAACTGCTGGTTTTGTCCGAGTTCTTTTAACAACAAATCCAAAATCCTTATTCAATTTTACTGAATTTCTACACTTTTCATTTTTTGACAAAACACGATACTCTGAAGCAAACTTAGCCAGGCACATATCAGGAAACACACCATCATTTGGTCTATTTTTATAGCGGTCAACGATTCCAGTCATCCACATGTCTTCTGGGGTAAGATCCTCTAATGCAGCTTTTTGTTTTAAAACAGAAATGGTAAACTCATTTTCACGATATTATCACCCGTTGGAATAAAAACAACTTTCCGGGAACATTCCTTTAATGCATGTTTGTGAGTCTATAAACTGCTTCCTGAGCACAAACGTCACGATTATGCAAATAGACACTTCCAAGACTCTTTAATGCCTCTTTAGCACTGAGATTACCATCTTTTGCTGCTTCTCTCTGTGCATTTCCCAGAAGAAGACCAACTTCACGTTCACTTTTTGACATATAAGAAAAACAATATAAACACAACATGCATATGCATCAACACAATACTGGATATCAATATTTGCATTCCAAGCTTTTAACAGCGATCTACTATATTGATTAATCCAGACTTCGTTAATTTGCCTTTTCAACACCACATGTGTATTCCTACTAGATCGTTTATATGCCGTTTCAAATAAGCCTTGACTGATGCATAAGCCCTCAAACATTTCTTCCACAGTATTATATGGACATTTTCATCTGAAATGGCATTTTTTATCCTTGTTAAAATATTGCTTGCAGCATCACTGTCCATTTGCTCCGGAGCCGTCTTGTTCTTAAGACATTCACAATCAGCACTACCATCAATTTTATCCAAATTGCATTTACAAGTGTTGACTGGATCTTGATATTTTTCCCCACGACAAATAAAAGTGCGA
Source organism: Poeciliopsis prolifica (assembly GCF_027474105.1). Lineage (NCBI taxonomy): Eukaryota > Metazoa > Chordata > Actinopteri > Cyprinodontiformes > Poeciliidae > Poeciliopsis > Poeciliopsis prolifica. The sequence continues at coordinate 149,186 of NW_026562566.1, read as the reverse complement.
CAAGATACAGGCCGAGGGAAATTAAAACGGCAAACAGTTTTTTTCTTTTTACAAGTTTTTGAATGTCGTTTTGAATGCTGTTGTACAGATGTAACTACTTCAGACAACGCATCTTCTTCAGATGGAATTTCACATGTAACATACTCATCAATAAATGCAATAACCTCTTCATCTGTATTTTTGTCTAAAATTGGAGCACCAGCAATCCAAAAAAGGCAATGGCAATGAGGAGAGCCACGTTGCTGGAATTCAACACGATAATAGTAGTCTTCGATTTTTCCAATGGGATTAGCAGGAGACATGAGAACCTCTCTTACAAAAACATGCCATCTAAAATCAAACATTCTAGCAGCAGTAACAGGGTTTCGACGCAACAATTCACACTTGTCTGCCCATTGCAACTGTTCCAAAGTCTCCGTTCGGCCTTCCTGCTTTAAGATGCTATAAAGCAGATTAGTCCATCTCATATCTGCAGACGAAAACGAGGCAAACCATGTGGGTTTCCCCAACATTCTAACACAAGCTAGCAAGTCACGTTGAGCCGTCTGCCAGAAAGCTGGTGTGCCTCGAATGGTTTCAAGAAACGATACCCATCATCAAACTCCAACAACTTATTTATAGAATGTTCATCCTTCAGAACCTCAGTTACATTTTGATGTGTAGAACTTGTGCCTTTACGTAAAGCTATTGACACTTTAGAGACAACCTGCTCCAGTTCTGACATGTACTGAGCAAAGAATATATATTCCACATTACGTGCAAATCTACCATCAGCATGAAGAAGCCTGTTATTAAAATAACGACTCAAAGTTAAATGATATTGCCGCGTTTCATGGTATGTGTTAAAACCTGATGGGAACAATACAGGGAAACATTTTGCTTCATTGGTAGAATCAGAAAGCAGTTTTATAGGGTTATTATTTTCACTCGGTGCTACATTCAACACATTGTCAACATATAAATCCAATGCTTCTTGTCCTACATCTACGGGCATCAGACAAGTGTCCTGGAACATGCAGTGTTGCTGTCTGTCATGTAAAAGGTCATCATCATTTTCATCTATGGACATCATCTTCTTCTTTAACAATATTACTGTTTAAAACAGAATTATTATCTTCCTGAGAAAACTCATTGATCCAAGATTCATTGAACTCCACATTTTTATAATGCAAGTTACAGTGTTTCAAGTACCAAAGAGCTTCCTGGACATGCATTGAGTCAACATATTGATAATCATAATGACCTTTATATGTTAATTTACGCTTTAACTTAACAGGCAACAAAGATCCTTCCATATTACTACGTGGTAGCAAACTGCAGGTTTCAACGACATTTGCAGGCACACAAGTAACCGGACCATGCACGCCATTCTGCCCGCCTTTGGGTAAAGCCAACATCTTCATAAATGGTATATGTAAAGCTATTAAATGTTGCTCCAAACTATTCAAGCATGCCAACTGAGGTGGGATATCATCAACAGTCAAATTATTGCATGAACTTTCTGGTGGCATTTGACCTTTCCTAATTTTGTGATGACAACAGTAACATATATATAACTTATTTCGACAGGTTTGGAGATTGCACGGTGATATGCAGGCATTACTACATATATGCAAATAATCATCAGTTATACATTTATCCGCGATTAAAGACATTTCTTAGTTTTTCTGTAGGAATCTTTGTGACAATTCAAGACCTGATGTTTGAATAACAACCGAAAGCATACGCAAACACACAAAATTGGGCCCCTCTTTTACTTTGTCCAAAAATTTCGCAACAACAAAATCAAACTCCTTCGATTTTATTTTAATGTCCCGTCTTTTTATCTCTACATTTGATATTTTGTGGATCTTATGTTGTGGATTAAGGTATTTCGTTCTACTTAACTCTTTAACTTTTTCACGGTGACATATGTCTTCATTATATTTAGCAACGCTCATTTGCTTAACTTTTTCATGATGACATATGTTTCATTATATTTAGAAATGCTCATTTTCTTAATTTTTTCGCGATGAGATTTCGTCTTTATATTTAGTAATGCTCATTTGCCTATAATTTTTTCTGTAAGTATCATCTCCCCAATATTTCTTTTTTATCCATTTTTTTTTTTTCCTTGTAGAGCAAATTTTTCTTATACATATTTCTTTTAATAAATTTACATTTTTCTCTATATATCATTTTAGTTCTATATTTCATGACTGTTCTCCAATTCTTTTTTTGTCTTAAATACACCGAAAAACTGTAATTTGCTTTACCGCTTAAAACAGTTTGCTTTGCATTTTTCTGAACTTGTGTAGATCTTGTACACATGCATTGTGTCTTTAACGACACATTTTCTTCACAAAGTTTAAAGCAAGAGTCTTTATCACCTTGCTTTAAACAAATAACGACATCAAAGTGTTTATCACAGTTTTGCAAATATATTGCTTGACTGGTGAAATTACTACTTTTTGAATTATATCTGGTCCACAGTCTGCCATTAAATACATATATATTTAGGCCTAACATTTGAGCTGCAGATTTAAACTCAATTTCAGTAGCACAGTGGCCAACATACTTCATCTGTGACTGGTTAACATATTCTGCCACAGAAGCAAAATCTTTTGTCAAATATTTTGCGCATTCTTCTGTATTATTGGTCATGTGTGAAATAACAGCGAGTCTAATTTTACGGTGATTTTTCTCAGAACCACTAAGTGAATAGGCTACAGCTCTGAAAAAACTGTTACCGTCATTTATAATATTTTTAGTCTTGCACACATTTCCCAAAGGCCCATGCAATATTACATTTTTAAAATTATGTTCTTCAAAGTCTATTTTTAGATTTTTACACAGAGTTTTAGCAGTAATTATTGAAATTGGAGAAAATAGCAAAGTATTTTGATTGTCTTGTAAAATACCGACACACTCATCTTCAATGGAAGTGTCAGTGTTCACCGTCTTTATACGTGCAATTTTTGGTTTTGTTTTAGTTTGCCTAGTTTTAGATTCACCAGAAACATCTGTATTCATGCAATAACCATAACATGTCTGTGAATGAGGCTGCTTTACACAATTAACCGTCTCATAATGATTTCCGCTAATATTTTGCAAATAGACACCATGATTGGAAAAACTGCTCAAAGAACAATATTCAAGCCATTTATCATCGCAAAATGTGAAAATATTAACACCAAAATAATCAGCTGCAGCTTGAATTTCTACTTCAGTTGCCCAACTGCCAACATATTGCATCCTTGAAATGGCAATATATTGAGATACGGAGGAATACTCACTTCTTAAAATGCTGTCATACATATGAGAATTCCTTTGCAACTGGTTTACAACAGCAAGCCTAATTTTGCGATGATTTTTCTGGGTGCCACTAATGGCTTGACTAAGTGCTCTGAAAAAGCAGTTTCCATCTCCAACAATTTGTTCCGTCATACACGGCACACCCAACACCGGAACCACACAAGATACAGAATTTGCCCGTTGAAAGTCCACATTCAACTTTCCACACAGTGACTGTGCAATCTCGTCAGAGACAGGGTTGAAATACAAAACCTTACTTTGGACATCAGTAACAACAACATCATCATCAACATCATCCATGTCTGAAATGTCAAGTTGGGATGAATGTACTCCACAAGAATCGTCTTGCATATCAACACTTGTGTTTTTGTCATCAAAAAGACCACTGCTCTCTGGAACAGCAACTAAATGTTCAGAAACAAGTTTACTTGAGTCCATCTGAACAATATGAACTCCGCTGATTTCAAATAATTTGGGAGTGTCGTGGAGTTCACCAGAAAACTTCATAATGTACATAAAGACATCATGAAGAGTATTGAAGTAAAGGACAACACTCTTCCCATTTTCATGCACCATGCCCTTGGTGTTGCGTGCATGAGAGTCTACAACAGCATAACGTTCATTAGAACTAATAAGGGCACAAGTACTGCCACTTATTGTAATAAAGCAGGTTTCATATTTTACACACATCCTACTGAGTCCATCCCAAAGACTAGTGTGGACACCTGCATCAATAAACTCTCCTTCCAGTACATCGACATCCCCAGCAACATAGTCCCCATAAGCATACTCAAAACATTGTCCATCAACATGCATCTTTTTAGGTAAGTCTGGAACAGAGAGAAGCTCACTTCCACCACTGATTAAATTGTTATCACGCAAAAATGTATAGAGCTCATCACCTAAAATAACTACATCATCCAATATGTCAGCATTCCATGAGAAAACACTGACAAGTGTGTGCTTTGTTAAAGCAACAGCACTTATGGCTGCACACTGAAGTCCAGCATATTTAAAGCGATCATCCCCCTGATGAAACGATCCACTGAGCGATGCAACATGGCTACTTGCACTATGGCATGTATCTGTAGCCTGTGTGTGCAAAGTTACTGCTGCACATGTCTCCACATTAGTGTACATTTCTTTTACAGAAATACCAGAGACTGCATACTGAGCAACATTCAGTGATTCCCTGAGGTTAATAAGGTGAATCATTAAATCATTTAAACACGTGTTAAAACGACGACAGAGGTGCCGAATTCTGATGCCAACCCCTGTGAATTCCGTGTTCCACAGTCCACAACAACAAAGTAGTCTCCATGCTGGATTACCAGGGTATTTGCACCAGGAAGACCAAAAACACACATTCCATAACTCGACAAATATTTCTTTAATATTTCACAAAGTTCCTCCTCCTGCTGAAAATCAAATGTCCCCAACATCATGTTCCAATTCCAACTTTCCACTTACGACCAAAAATAGGCTGATCTTCAACCAACCTGCACAACTCTGGCTTTTGGCCTCGGTTTGGTCTTTCTCGCGCATATATTCCGCCAAATGCCGACCTTGTACAACGACTTCATCTACATCAGATGTTTTCCAAGTACAAATGGGAGAAATGTGGTGTTTTATTGCTGCTACAACACTACATGACATTGAGTTATGTGTAGACTGTTTACTACCCAAAAATGTCCCTGGAACAGAGACTGTGGAAGCTCGCTGAACACTGGCAAGGAACGAGGTTAACAGCCTGACCTTTGGGTGAGGTCTCCACGCGCTGCAAATGACCCATCTCCTCAGGCGTCTACAATGAAAATATGAAAAACATGATATTTCTACATCCTCAGGCTTCTCATTAAATGTAATATCATTAACAGAACTGCAACTTACAATTATCAAATATTTCAATAAAATTAGAAAATAAAATACACATTGTGCTAATGTCTGTTTTAAACAATATGTAAACCAAATAAATTATTTAAGACTTTAGTGAAATTCCAGCTAAAATATGCATTATTTGAGCTGTGATGGATTTTAGCACAGGCTAATTGTTGCCTGACAAGAAATTTTAAATTTCTCTCAGTCCAACTCTGCTGCAGCAAATCATACAATTCTCTACCAAAAGCTTCTTAAACATTACAAAACAAACAGAGAAATCATTATTTTTATTGTTTTAGCTTAAATGGAAAAAATATAGATTTTATACAATGCATCTTAAATTACTCTAAATCCTTTTATTTTACAGCAAATGGCCTTTTGACCCAAAATAGTGCAGATAATGACTATTTACTAAATTTGTGAATTACTTCAGAAATTGTTCATTGTGAGAAATCTATTCACTTAAGCCTTAATTATTATTTTTAATACATGTCCTTGCAAAATACAAACCAATTTCTTCCGCTTATACGGAGTCTGCTCACAGGCTTAGCAGTTAAGAAGGCAGGCCTCAAAGAATATCTACATTTAAAAGTTTCAATCTCTCCTTACTGCAAATTGATGCCGTTTTTATTTATACATAACAGACTTATTATATAACCCAATGGCAATAATTTGGAAGAGATCTGAATTATGTGATGAAAATTTTACAATGAAAAGAACAACACTCAGAGAAAATCTTTTATTCAGAGAAATAGCAGGACATTACTATACAACCTCCCGGCCAACAGGACCTCCAAAGGACAGGCAGCCCCCACAGCAGGACACTCGGACGCCACACGAGGACAGGCAGAACGCGCGTCAGACAAACACACCCTGGGTCGCTTGAGTACAACCTACAAATAAATGAAACAAAAAACATAACAAGAAGTTGATATTGCACAAAATCAATATATAACGTGATATGTTTTCAATAAAATACTTCACACTGTTGAACCATTCATTAACTACACATTTAACTTTAATGTGCAAAACACTTACAGTGTTTTCGCCGGCACAAATTCTGCATCTTTGTCAGGAGTACAGGAGATGCAGCTGAAACCTAGAGAAATAAAAACACAAACAAAAACAAATTAAATAAAGCCATGTGCACTAGAGATCATTAATTAACTTATGCTTTTACATACCTTCTGTCTCACACGCCTAAACTTTGAGACAGGTGGTTTTTTGGTATGTTCCACAGGCTTTGTCTGTAACATCAAACATTGTAGATATGTGTTATTTATAAAATTTAAAAAATGATACTTATAGTTGCAGTATTTTGCAAGTTACCTCGGTGCCTGTGCGAACATCTGAAAGGGCCGATGGAGAAACTGTTTCCATGGCAACCAAACAGCGGGTGAGAAACGGACAGGATTGGACGGGATGGCACACTGCGTTACAGCCACAGCCGTGTGGCCCTCTACAAGAGCAAAATTTTAATTATTACGAGAGCATGACATTGACATTATATAAAGGTGCAAGTCTGACGCACCTGGCAATGAACCACTCTTTTCTTGGGTGAATCGTCTGATTCTCCCGAGTAGTTCTCTGCAAAAGGTAGAGATATGTAATTTTTAGGATGAGTAGCTAAAGTTAAACATCTTTCTTCAACTGCAAGCAAAAACAAAAAAGTCATACCTTCCTGCCGGATGTCACAAGCATCCATTCAGTAGGGAGTGGAAGCAGGTCGAGAACGCTCCTCTCCCTTAACTACCACACGGGGCACAAACCTCGGTTGATACGGAGGAGTTCTCTGAGTCTGCACCAGTGGCTTTGGTGCTGAGGACCCATGAACTGATAGGAAAACACCCAAATCAGTTCCTTGAGGATTTGCATGCCGTGGTCGTCAGACAAGTGGATCTATGAGAATCATAGATAAGGTCAGCATGTCATATAAATGCAAAAATTGTTTCTTAGTGTGTTGAAATGAAGTACTCACACCATCGCGTCACCACAGATTGAGGGAGTTCAGAGAGAAGTAGTCAGCGAGAGGATAATACCGAATCCTGAAAACAACTAATAAAATGAAAATAAATTTTCAAACATTCACTAAAGATAAAAAGAGCTGCAATACATTTCCCAACCAAGAACATAATGAGAAATATTTAAAATACCTACCTAGCTTTGCCGCCTGCGGTGGAATTCTTGTTCAAACAAGGTCTGCTTCTCTCTGGGCTCAGTAAACGAGGAACAAAGCCGGTACAAAAAACCTATACAAATAACAAATTAGAGATTTTATATTACCTATGAACCTATTAAAAAAATGATGTTTATATCCACTGTTTGTTTATTACAGATCTCAGTGACCATTGCTCTGCATGTTTTATATGCAAGTCTGAAGGAAACACCTAAAACATGCAGAAGTTTCTGTGAAATACCATTGAGAAACCTCTGTATTTCATAAACCACAGTGATTACAGTACCTTCGCCAACGGCTACCAGACAGCCTTCAGGTATTTCTCAAATTCCTGCCCGGCTTTCTGGGTGACGGCTGCCGTAAGGTTATTTGATGGAGCCATGACGCAGACAGCATCAGGCTCCCGAGGCAGAACTGCATTCAACACCTCGAGACGCAAGTCAGCTGCGCAAGCACCAGGAGTGGACATGAACCCAAACTGGAAACAGCCGCTTGCCATCTGAAAACAATGTCGTCCGCAAACGTTCTCAAATGGGACGCGCCGATCAGAAGAACAAACTAAAATAGAAAAAATACAGCAAAATAAAAACTAGGCCTAAATTCTATTTGAAACTGTTGCTGATTTTACTTACTTTCTTATCGGGCAGTCCCTCTGGAATGACCAGCTTGTGACAGTGGTTGGTCACTTCACTACTGGCCACGGTCTCACAGCATGGCGCCAGCCGGTACCACGCCCTATTGAAATGTAAAAAAGAAAGAAAAATTATTTAAATATAGACTGTGAACTCTGGATTTCATTTGACATCCAATAAGAGATTGAATTTAAATAAATGTAATTAAACTGACGTGGAACAAAGTCGCTGGAAGACGTTGATGTCTCTAGACGCTCAGTCCGACCTGCCTCCATGCTTCTTCGCAGCAAGCGAACGCGGTGAGATTTTCCTCGGGGGCATCTAGATGAGAGAAAATCTGTGATTCAATATGAATCTATGCTTATTTTCAGGCCCAAATGAGAACTTCATGTTCAAAAAACGAACCGAAAAATGAGCAACCCGCAACTTAATATTACATTTACAATAAACTTTAAAAGAAATGAAGACTGTTAGTTATTTCGATAAATACCATGAAATCTATTATGAAAACTGAATAAGCGTTCTTTTTGAGATGTGTCTTGTTCTAAGTTAGAAAAACAACATTTAAAACAACTACATACTCTTCGCTTTCTTTTAATTCAGATATTTTGTAACAGCCGTAAGACACAGCAGCTAACAGCCTGAACTTCGTTCTCGCAGCCGCTAGCACGAGCTAACAGCCTGAACTTCGTTCTCGCAGCTACTAAAGTAGAGTAACGATTAACAATGAGAAAAAAGCTATTTAAAAAACTTCACTTCTGATTAAAATTTAAAACTAGAAATTTAAACGAACCCGTCTCTGTGTCTGCAGCGCACGCTGCCGACACAGGTGATCAGAATTTAGCTTAATTACATCACTAGTTAAAACGCAACCGACGTTTAGCACGTGTTAAAAGCTTATATTTACTATCAGCAGCAGATATTAGGTACATAGCCTGAAGCTAAATGATGCTATGCAATAGTTTATATTACGGTGGTAATATAGCGCCGTATTTTAAGAAAGTCACATCCATAACATGTTTATCATATATATGCAAAAACTTACTTCGACGGAAAGACTTGGAAGCACAGCTTGGAAAAGGCTTGGAATTCTCCTGGTTTCAAAGTTGATGTGAAATCTCTCACGAGCAATTCACTCCAACAGTCTGTAAAAGACTGATTCAAAACTCAGCGTACAAACGGTCGAGATCAACCAACCAATCAGATTTAAATAATTCAAATAAGCCAACCAACTACGACTACAAAGTGACGTCACTTTGTAGTTTACGTCTCCCGAAGAGACCTTTTTCACGCTTCCGTGTTTAAAGCGGATGTGGAGTTGGAAAACTTCCGGTGGCTATAGTGTTAGCTTTAAAATGCTAGGAAAATGGCTCAGTTTCGGCGCAATTGTGTTTGTTCAGTCCCTGTTGTTCATGTGGGGAAAGAGAACCAACGGAAGCAGTGGATCCAGGCGATGCGAAGACATGAAGGTCCCAACTTTTGCATAAAGAGGGTTAGCACTTTCGTATGTAGCCCCAACTTCACACAGGTCTTGTGCGAAATTCGGTGCCCCTGTGAAAATCTGTTCCCCCTGCGTCGGGAGCGCGCATTACAGCCAGAGAGGTGAAAGAGGCGATCTGATGATTTTCACGTCGTTCTGATCGATTTCTCGGTAAAAACAACTAATACAACCATGTCAATGTAACATTCCGTTTAATTGGCAGCTGTTGTTTAAAAAAATTGTAAAATAATAAATAAAGGAGGTCTTCTGACGCTGTTTTGTGTTATTTTAAACCAAGAGAATCGCTCTTTTCTCACGTAAGTCTGGCAGAAATAAAAGTCAGTCACCAAAACACAGTTTTCCCACACGTAGTGTGTATGTAAAGGTTTTTGAGAATTTGGAAACAGTTGTTCTATATTCCCAATGTTATGGAGTAAGGAGAGGAAAGAATGGATAATTCAGCAGCCTGAAATAATCTGTTCCCCCTCCATAAAATGGGAACAAATTCTTTTATCTGCAAATGCTTAACGTGTTTATTCCTCTCATCAATAATAATAACTCCTGTGATTTTGGTAGTATTTGCTCCTTGTTTGCCAGAGTTATGAGGGGGGAACCATATTTTCAGCTGGCTAAAATAATACGTTCCCCCTCCATAAAATGGGAACAACTTCACTTACCAGCAGATTTTTTCTCTGCTTATTCCTCTTATAATTAACAATAACTCCTGTGATTTTGGTAGAATTTGCTCCTTGTTTGCCAGAGTTACGAGGGGGGAACCATATTTCAGCTGGCTAAAATAATCTGTTTCCCCATCCATAAAATGGGAATAAATTAATTTACCAACAACTCTTGAACTGTGCTTATTCCTCTTATCATTAACATTAACAGCAATCATGCAAGTTTGAAAACATTTGCTCTTATTTGCCAGAGATATGAGGGGGAACATATATTTAACCACCTGAAATAATTAGTGTCCCCTCCAAAACATGGGTACCAATTAATTTACCAGAAAAAATGTTCTCTTCATTTCTCAAAGGTAAGTGGCCTTGGAATTTAAACTATCTTTCCATAGCTGTCTTATATTTAAAGTGTTGTAAGGATATATATCAAACACAGTTATCAAATGTAATTTATTAACCATTATACAATATACATAAATTAGCACATCACAGCAAAACTCAGGAACAAGAAAATTTCCTGAAATAAATGTTTTAAGATTCCATGTTTATGTATTAAGTTTGGGCTAAGTACAAATTTTTTTTAGAGAAACATACAAATAATAGTAATCATGATAACAATTCTCATAAACACTCAAATAATAACATTAATATTATCCTCACAACCTAAGACTTGATATACCAAACAAGTCTAATTAAAGACTTGTTGGTATATCAGGTTTGACCCCATGTTTTTTTGAGGGGAACGGATTATTTCAGGCAGCTAAAACAGCTAAAATATTAAGTTCCCCCTCATAATTTTGGCAACTAAAAAGCAAATGTCACCAAATCCACAGGAGTCATTGTTGTTGACGAGAGGAATAAGCAGAGAAAAAATCTTGCTGTTAAGTGAATGTTCCCATGTTATGGAGGTGGAACGGATCATTTAGCCACCTGAAATACATGGTTCCCCCCTCATAACTCTGGCAAACAAGGAGAAATGCTACCAAATCACAGGAGTCATTATTGTTAATGAGAGGAAAAGCAGAGAAAAAAATCTTGCTGGTAAGTGAAGTTGTTCCCATTTTATGGAGGGGGAACAGATTATTTTAGCCAGCTGAAATATATGGTTCCCCCCTCATAACTCTGGCAAACAAGGAGCAAATGCTACCAAAATCACAGGAGTCATTGTTGTTGATGACAGGAATAAGTAGAGAAAAAAATCTTGCTGGTAATCAAAAATCAATAATGTGCACAGTAACATAAATACTGTGCTAACAAGAGCTTTACTAATTCATAAACTGAATAGTGTGTTGATACATCCAGTTTCATACATTGAGCGTTGTTTGTTGTTATGTATATAAGATGTTTAAAGGCTTGTTTAAAAGAGCTCTGAGAAAATGCTAAGTATCTTATTACGATCCATTGGGGGTTGTATATTGTAGCACTTCTGTGATTAATATCTAATTAATCACAGAAATGCGTACTGCCTGCTGGACGGGCGCGGAAACTGCCCACATGGGCAGGTAGCACGCTGAACACGTGCTAACTTCTGGTGTTAGCACGTGCAGCGTTGATGTAAACTGAGCAACAGCTTCCGCGGTGCGGGCGGAGGCGCTGAAAACTGCGTGAGAGCTTCTGTGGTGGCTGGCGTGAGGCGACGGTTGCTCGTACCCGCGGTGGCAATAGGCCCGGAGCGGCGCTTGGCTGCGAGGGCCGTTCGAGCGGCTGCTTGCAGCTTTAATTATTATTATTATTACGATTCTCCCTCCAAATGAATTGGCTTTTTGGGGGCTTTATCATATTCAAAAACTCACCAAACTTGGCGGAGGCCTTAAGCCTGTTTCAAATTTACGTATTTTAAAGTCGTCGCAAAAATTCCACAAGAAATGGCTCAATAGCGCCACCTAGAAATTTTCAAAGGACCCTTTGCTATTCACTTACTTCATCGTAGAGACATGAAATTGGTACACTTGTAGAGCTCCCAAGATGCTCAAAATTTACAATTAATGTCATAGTGCAAGTATCACAGGAAGTCAGCCATTTTGGATTGAAGGTCAAATTTTCACCCCATTTGCCGTTTACAGCCTTCGTATTTGATCGAACTCCTCCTAGGGATTTCGATTGATCGGCTTCAAACTCGGTCAGTCTGTTCATAAGGCATGTCCCATCTAAAGTTATCAAAACTGTGAGTTTTGAGTATGCTGAAGGGGGGTTAGCAGGGGTCAAAGTTCACCTACTCGCCATAAAAAAATAAACTGCTATATCTCCTACACAGAATGCACAGAGGCACCAAAGTTACTGTGATTGATCATCATCGGATGCCCTACAATACCCTATGGTCGAATGATGACATCACTTAGGCACGCCCCCTGAGAACAGGAAGTGTAATGTTTTACTGTGGACAGTCGCTATTGACCCCTTTGACCTCATCAACATGAAACTGTGCCCAGACACAGAAGACATGTTGTGTATTGAGGATTCCAACCCCGACCAGCTTCGATTGAGCAGGTGGGCGTGGCGGCGTGGCGAAGTGACCTGTAACGCCATCGCCATACGTTTGGCTCTCAATTCCACATTTTTGGGCCCAGCTGCTCCAATTTCACAAAGATGGATCCTCATCCACTCCCCGACAGGAATCCATCACAATATTTGGTGGGCGTGGCCTAATTTCTCTATAGCGCCCCCCTAGAAAACTTTAAATGATCAGCCCCAAGCCATGCTTTAACCTACAATTACGAAACTTTGTACACGTGTGTACCTTGTCAGGACTTACAAAAAAAGTCTCTTGAGCCATGTCTAAACCCCACAGGAAGTCGGCCATTTTGGATTGAAGTTCGGATTTTTACCCATTTTTGCAGTTTGCAGCCTTAGTATTTGATCGAACTCCTCCCAGGGATTTCGATTGATCGGCTTCAAACTCAGTCAGTCTGTTCATAAGGCATGTCCCATCTAAAGTTATCAAAACGGTGAGTTTTTGAGTATGCTGAAGGGGAGTTGGCAGGGGTCAAAGTTCACCTACCCATAAAAAAAAAACTGCTATATCTCCTACACGAATCTCACAAAGGCACCAAAGTTTCAGTGATTGATCATCATCGGTGTCCTACAACATCCTATGTCGAGTGATGACATCACTTAGGCCACGCCCCTGAGAACAGGAAGTGTCATGTTTTACTGTGAACGGTCGCTATCTGAACCTTTTGACCTCATCAACATGAAACTGTGACCAGACACCGAAGAGATGTTGGTGTATTGAGGATTTCAACCCCGACCAGCTACGATGGAGCAGGTGGGCGTGGCGGCGTGGCGAAGTGACCTGTAACGCCATCGCCATACGTTGGCTCTCAATTCCACATTTTTGGGCCCAGCTGCTCCAAACTCACAAGGATGGATCCCATCAACTCCCCGACAGTAATCCATCACAATATTTGGTGGGCGTGGCCTAATTTCTCTATAGCGCCCCCTAGAAAACAGCAGCCCATAGGTTATGTTGTTATTAATTATTTAAATATACATTATTATAACTTTTTATATATATATAAGTTTATTTGTGGGTTAAAGTACAAACATTCATTCATTTTTGCTAGAAATAATACAAACAATGTCATTCAGCAAAACTTATGACACAGCGAAGTAAGAACACACTGGGGTCAGTGTTGATGGAGTACTACTGGCACCTTGTGGCGATATACTGTACTGCTAGTGCAATACCAGTATTGCCCCAGCAGGAGGCAGTGGTACTCCATCAATGAGAAAACAGATCGACGCTACGTAATAACAGTCAGCCGGCGACAGCTGGAGCTGCGAAGTTTTCCTGAACATTTTGCCTGCTTTTTGGAGCCACAGAACTGGACTACGCTCAACATTTTGCTTGGATTTTGGAGTTGCAAATCCGAACCACGCTTTTGAGCAAGAAGGCTCTGTTGGACCGGAGTTGGAGAAGTTTAAACTGAGCAACAGCTTCCGCGGTGCGGGCGGAGGCGCTGAAAAACTGCGTGAGAGGTTCTGTGGTGGCTGGCGTGAGGCGGCGGTTGCTCGTACCCCGCGGTGGTAATAGGCCGGAGCGGCGCTTGGCTGCGAGGGCCGTTCGAGGCTGCTTGCAGCTTTAATTATTATTATTATGATTCTCCCTCCAAATGAATTGGCTTTTTGGGGGCTTTATCATATTCAAAAACTCACCAAACTTGGCGGAGGCTTAGCCTGTTTAAAATTTAGGTATTTTTAAAGTCATCGCAAAAATTCCACAAGAAATGGCTCATAGCGCCACCTAGAAATTTTCAAAGGACCCTTTGCTATTCACTTACTTCATTGTAGAGACATGAAATTTGTACACTTGTAGAGCCCCAAGATGCTCAAAATTTACAATTAATGTCATAGTGCAAGTATCACAGGAAGTCGGCCATTTTGGATTGAAGGTCCAATTTTGAGCCCATTTTTGCCGTTTACAGCCTCCGTATTTGATCGAACTCCTAGGATTTCCATTGATCGGCTTCAAACTCGGTCAGTCTGTTCATAAGGCATGTCTCATCTAAAGTTATCAAAACTGTGAGTTTTGAGTATGCTGAAGGGGGGTTAGCAGGGTCAAAGTTCACCTACTCGCCATAAAAAAATAAAACTGCTATCTCCTACACAAACTCACAGAGGCACCAAAGTTACTGTGATTGATCATCATCGGGTGTCCTACAATACCCTATGGTCGAATGATGACATCAATTAGGCCACGCCCCATGATAACAGGAAGTGTAATGTTTTACTGTGGACGGTCGCTATCTGACCCTTTCACCTCATCAACATGAAACTGTGCCCAGACACAGAAGACATGTTGGTGTATTGAGGATTCCAACCCCGAACAGATTCGATGGAGCAGGTGGGCGTGGCGGCGTGGCGAAGTTACCTGTAACGCCATCGCCATACGTTTGGCTCTCAATTCCACGTTTTCGGGCCCAGCTGCTCCAAACTCACAAGGATGGACAGTCATCAACTCCCCGACAGGAATCCATCACAATATTTGTGGGGTGTGGCCTAATTTCTCTATAGCGCCCCCTAGAAAACTTTAAATTATCAGCCCCAAGCCATGCTTTAACCTACAATTACGAAACGTTGTACACATGTACCTTGTCAGGACTTACAAAAAAGTCTCTTGGAGCCATGGTCTAAACCCCACAGGAAGTCGGCCATTTTAGATTGAAGTTCAGATTTTGACCCCATTTTTGCCATTTACAGCCTTGGTATTTGATCGAACTCTTCCTAGGGATTTCGATTGATCGGCTTCAAACTCGGTCAGTCTGTTCGTAAGGCATGTCCCATCTAAAGTTATCAAAACGGTGAGTTTTTGAGAATGCTGAAGGGGGATTAGCAGGGGTCAAAGTTCACCTACACGCCATAAAAACATAAACTGCTATATTTCCTACACACAAACTCACAGAGGCACTAAAGTTACTGTGATTGATCATCATCGGCTGCCCTACAATACCCTATGGTCGAATGATGACATCACTTAGGCCACGCCCCCTGAGAACAGGAAGTGTAATGTTTTTACTGTCAATGGTCGCTATCTGACCCCTTTCACCTCATCAACATGAAACTGTGCTGAGACACAGGAGACATGTTGGTGTATTGAGGATTCCAACCCCGACAGCTTCGAAGGAGTAGCTGGGCGTGGCGCCGTGGCGAAGTGACCTGTAACGCCATCGCCATACGTTTGGCTCTCAATTCCACATTTTTGGGCACAGCTGCTCCAAACTCACAAGGATGGATCTTCATCCACTCCCCGACAGGAATCCATCACAATATTTGTAGGGTGTGGCCTAATTTCTCTATAGCGCCCCCTAGAAAATTTTAAATGATCAGCCCCAAGCCATGCTTTAACCTACAATTACGAAACTTTGTACACATGTGTACCATGTCAGGACTTACAAAAAAGTCTCTTGGAGCCATGGTCTAAACCCCAGAGGAAGTCGGCCATTTTAGATTGAAGTTCAGATTTTGATCCCATTTTTGGCGTTTATAAACCATTTCAGTAATTCGCCACTTGGGGTCAGTATTGCTCCACAAATGAAACAGCAGATAAACAGGAAGAACAATATCAGTATTTCGCCAGTAGGTGTCAGTGTTCCTCCACCAATGACAAACAGATCCACGGGCGGATGGGCGCGAAAACTTTGTGAGAGCGTTGCCATGAAATTTCTAAAAGGATAGAAATGTCTCAGATAATTTTTGTTGAATTAAATCATGCAGTAAATGTAGCGTTTTCTTACTTCTTCCAAACCATTTCAGTAATTCGCCACTCTGAGTAAGTATACTCCAACAATGAAATAGAGTGCTTTAGAAACACAGCTGAAAATGATGAAAAATGACGAACTGCAGTACTTCGCCATGTGCATACGATCGGCTGTAAATGACACGTGGATCATCCGACTGACGCCAAATTGGATACGTATGACCTTTGTTGACCTCTAAAAAGAACAACAGCATTGAAATAGATTTTGACTCCACTGCGCGTCCTACATTAATCCGCCAGCTATATTCCTCGCTAAACCAATGAATCTGCACCACATTTTTTGCATCGTCAAGGAGCGACTCCGAACGCATCAGTGCGTACCGCCTGGTGGACGGGCGCAGAAACTGCGCAACAACTTCTGTCTTAGCACGTGGCCAGCGTTTATGGAAACTGAGCAACAGTTTCTGCGGTGCGGGCGGAGGAGCTGAAAAACTGCGTGAGAGCTTCTGTGGTGGCTGGCGTGAGGCGGCGGTTGCTCGTACCCGCGGTGGACAATAGGCCGGAGCGGCGCTTGGCTGCGAGGGCCGTTCGAGGCTGCTTGCAGCTTTAATTAGGCCCGAGCAGCTAAGCGCTGCGAAGGCCTATTGTTTTCCTATTGTTTATTATTATTAGGCCCGAGCAGCTAAGCGCTGCGAAGGCCTATTGTTTTCCTATTGTTTATTAGGCCCGAGCAGCTAAGCGCTGCGAAGGCCTATTGTTTTCCTATTGTTATTAGGCCCGAGCAGCTAAGCGCTGCGAAGGCCTATTGTTTTCCTATTGTTTATTATTATTAGGCCCGAGCAGCTAAGCGCTGCGAAGGCCTATTGTTTTCCTATTGTTTATTATTATTATTATTATTCTTCCACCCAAATGAATTGGCTTTTTGGGGGCTTTATCATATTCAAAAACTCACCAAACTTGGCGGAGGCCTTAAGCCTGTTTAAAATTTACGTATTTAAAGTCGTCGCAAAAATTGCAACAGAAATGTCTCTACGGCGCCACCTAGAAATTGGAAAAACACCTTTTTTACCCTCTGCTATTCACTTACTTTATCGTAGAGACATGAAATTTGGTACACTTGTAGAGCTCCCCAAGACGCTCAAAATTTATAATTAATGTCATAGTGCAAGTATCACAGGAAGTCAACCATTTTTGATTGAAGTTCCCATTTTGACCCCATTTTTGCCGATTTTTGCCTTTTACAGCCTTTGTATTTGATCTATCTCCTCCTATGGATTTTGATTGATCGACGTCAAACTTGGTCAGTCTGTTCATAAGGCATGTCCCATCTAAAGTTATCTAAACGGTGAGTTTTTGAGTATGCTGAAGGGGGGTTAGCAGGGGTCAAAGTTCACCTACTCGCCATAAATAAATAAACTGCTATATCTCCTACACAGAAACTCACAGAAGCATCAAAGTTGCTGTGATTGATCATCATCGGCTGCCCTACAATACCCTATGGTCGAATGATGACATCACTTAGGCCACGCCCCCTGAGAACAGGAAGTGTAATGTTTTACTGTGAACTGTCGCTATCTGACCCCTTTGACCTCATCAACATGAAACTGTGCCCAGACACAGAAAACATGTTGGTGTATTGAGGATTCCAACCCCGACCAGCTACGATAGAGCAGGTGGGCATGGTGGCGTGGCGATGTGACCTGTAACGCCATCGCCATACGTTTGGCTCTCAATTCCACATTTTCGGGCCCAGCTGCTGCAAACTCATAAGGATGGACCCTCATCCACTCCCCAACAGGAATCCATCACAATATTTGGTGGGCGTAGCCTAATTTCTCTATAGCGCCCCCTAGAAAACTTTAAATGATCAGCCCCAAGCCATGCTTTAACCTACAAATACGAAACTTTGTACACATGTGTACCTTGTCAGGACGTACAAAAAAGTCTCTTGGAGCCATGGTCTAAACCCCACAGGAAGTCGGCCATTTTGAATTCAAGTTCGGTTTTGACCCCATTTTTGCCGTTTACAGCCTTCATATTTGATCTATCTCCTCCTAGGGATTTTGATTGATCGGCTTCAAACTCGGTCAGTCTGTTCATAAGGCATGTCTCATCTAAAGTTATCTAAACGGTGAGTTTTTGAGTATGCTGAAGGGGGGTTAGCAGGGGTCAAAGTTCACCTACTCGCCGTAAAAAAATAACTGTTATATCTCCTACACAGAAACTCACACAGGTACCAAAATTACTGTTGTTGATCATCATCGGGTCTACTACAATACCCTATGGTCGAATGATGACATCACTTAGGCCACGCCCCCTGAGAACAGGAAGTGTCATGTTTTACTGTCAATGGTCGCTATCTGACCCCTTTGACCTCATCAACATGAAACTGTGCCCAGACACAGAAGACATGTTGGTGTATTGAGGATTCCAACCCCGACCAGCTACGATAGAGCAGGTGGGCATGGCGGCGTGGCGAAGTTACCTGTAACGCCATCGCCATACGTTTGGCTCTCAATACCACATTTTCGGGCTCAGCTGCTGCAAACTCACAAGGATGAATATTTATCCACTCCACGACTGGAATCCATCACAATATTTGTAGGGCATGGCCTAATTTCTCTATAGCGCCCCCTAGAAAACAGCAGCCCATAGGTTATGTTGTTATTAATTATTTAAATAGACATTATTATAACTTTATATATATATATATATAAGTTTATTTTGTGGGTTAAAGTACAAACATTCATTCATTTTTGCTAGAAATAATACAAACAAAGTCATTCAGCAAAACTTATGACACAGCGAAGTAAGAACACACTGGGGTCAGTGTTGATGGAGTACCACTGGCACCTTGTGGAGAAATACTGGTACTGCTAGTGCAATACCAGTATTGCGACAGCAGGAGGCAGTGGTACTCCATCAATGAGAAAACAGATCGACGCTACGTAATAACAGTCAGCCGGCGACAGCTGGAGCTGCAAAGTTTTCCTGAACATTTTGCTTGCTTTTTGGAGCCACAGAACTGGACTACGCTCAACATTTTGCTTGGATTTTGGAGTTGCAAATACGAACCACGCTTTGGAGCAAGAAGGCTCTGTTGGACCGGAGTTGGAGAAGTTTAATGGGCTATTTGCACCTCAGCTTACACGTTCGGGAAACACGGCTGAAATGTTTTTCCAAGGTAACAATTATAATGTACATCGATCCGAAACCCCAACAAGTAAGGCAAAGAAAGGTTTTAAGATGTTCGCCTCGTTATACATTCACAGATATGAAGGTGAGTTTTATTTTCTTTAAACTGCTAGCACAAGCCTGCTAGCTTTCTAGGAAAAATCTGCTATTTAATTATCTAAAGATTTCTCAGCCATTCTAACGGACACTGTTTGTGCCTTATTTCAAGCATATTACGTGTGTTTATTGTTAACTACAATAAAGCAGCGGGGAGGGGGTGGGGGGCAGATTACAGTTCAGACTTTTTGCTTGAAGTATGACGAAGAAAAACGAGCCCAGAGCTTACTCTGGTATCGGAGTTCTAGTTCAGCTGACTGTTCAGATTCAGAGTTATTACTTTTAGAAAAATATGGCCGTGTTGCTTAAGGTTCTGTGTTATTTCGTTTTATTACTTTTGCATGCTTGTTGTGAATGGCTCATTAAGACGGTGCTTAGAGCGGTGTGTACGGCGTTAGCTTCAAGTGGTAGCTTTAACTTGTAGCAACGAATATTTACAAGCTGTCTTAATTGAGGATGGCTTGGAAATCCATGAAAACTTAAACAAAGTACATAGTATTGTTTTATTTGTGTCTTAAGTACGACTTTGTCTTTTATAGCAGTCATAGTTTCTGAAAGTGGAATAAAGAGCCGCATTCAGGTATACAGTTGTGACGTCAGCGCGGCAGGTGCAAAGAGCCCATTGCTGTTCGTTTAAACAGTCGTAACTCGCGGTGCGTGAGTAATTTATTCCTTCCTGTGGTTCTGGAAGCCGTCATGTTTGGAACAGTTATTCTGAGGAGGATGCTAACCCAATGCCTGAGGCCTGCAACGTTTTTAATGCTAACGAAGCGCTTGACTAATTCAATAAACTGAATAGTGTGTGTGATACATCCAGTTTCATACATTCAGAGTTGTTTGTTATTATGTATAGAAGATGTTTAAAATGTCGTTTGAAAGAGCTCTGAAAAAATGCTAAGTATCTTTTTACCGATCCATTGGGTTGTAATATTTAGTTGCAGCACTTCCTGTGATTAATACCTAATTAATGGGTGGGATTGAGCCTGCTATTGTTCTAAAGTGCTGAAAGTTAACTGTGCTCTGTTATTGTGCATTGCCCTTGGTTTATTACTGAACAGTACGGTTTATTAAACTGATACATCTTAACCTTCACCATTTTCCTGACTCATTTCACGATAACGTCAAAGTTGCACTGCATTTACATCTCAGTTGTAGTTAACATCAAGCATGTGGGTGTGGGTTAGTGTAAAACTTTCACTATTTACCATGAAACATCAACATTAAATGACTTCCAAATGCAAGATCACAGCTGCATCATCACACTTCCTCTGTCTTTCTAGAGAACAGCCCTGAACACATTTCCATGGTCACTTGATGACCTCACTGTAGCCCCGCCCACTTTTAAGAGGCAGTCACATGTTTTTTCTGCTGAATGTTTTACTGTTATTCTATAATTTATATGGGTTTCATCATGTGAATACTGACTAAAAACGATAACATGATGAACTCTATGAATGCTGCCTGCTGACCGAACAGCATTGGGGTGTAGAAATGACGAACTGCATTACTTCGCCACGTGCATATGATCGGCTCTAATTGACACGTGGATCATCGGACTGGCGCCAAATTGAAAACGTATGACCTTTGTTGACCTCTAAAGAGCAAAACAGCATTGAAATGTATTTTGACTCCACTGCGCCCCTACATTAATCCGCCAGCTATATTTCTTCGCTAAACCAATGAATCTATACCACATTTTGCATCTTGAAGGATAGCCGCCGAATGCATAGATGCGTACCGCCTGGTGGACGGGCGCGGAAACTGCGCAACAACTTCTGTCTTAGCACGTGCGCAGCGTTGATGGAAACTGAGCAACAGCTTCCGCGGTGCGGGCGGAGGCGCTGAAAACTGCGTGAGAGCTTCTGTGGTGGCTGGCGTGAGGCGGCGGTTGCTCGTACCCCGCGGTGGCAATAGGCCGGAGCGGCGCTTGGCTGCGAGGGCCGTTCGAGGCTGCTTGCAGCTTTAATTATTATTATTATTATTATTATTACGATTCTCCCTCCAAATGAATTGGCTTTGGGGGCTTTATCATATTCAAAAACTCACCAAACTTGGCGGAGGCCTTAAGCCTGTTTCAAATTTACGTATTTTAAAGTCGTCGCAAAAATTCCACAAGAAATGGCTCAATAGCGCCACCTAGAAATTTTCAAAGGACCCTTTGCTATTCACTTACTTCATCGTAGAGACATGAAATTTGGTACACTTGTAGAGCTCCCCAAGATGCTCAAAATTTACAATTAATGTCATAGTGCAAGTATCACAGGAAGTCAGCCATTTTGGATTGAAGGTCAAATTTTCACCCCATTTTTGCCGTTTACAGCCTTCGTATTTGATCGAACTCCTCCTAGGGATTTCGATTGATCGGCTTCAAACTCGGTCAGTCTGTTCATAAGGCATGTCCCATCTAAAGTTATCAAAACTGTGAGTTTTTGAGTATGCTGAAGGGGGTTAGCAGGGGTCAAAGTTCACCTACTCGCCATAAAAAAATAAACTGCTATATCTCCTACACAGAAATGCACAGAGGCACCAAAGTTACTGTGATTGATCATCATCGGCTGCCCTACAATACCCTATGGTCGAATGATGACATCACTTAGGCCACGCCCCCTGAGAACAGGAAGTGTAATGTTTTACTGTGGACAGTCGCTATCTGACCCCTTTGACCTCATCAACATGAAAACTGTGCCCAGACACAGAAGACATGTTGGTGTATTGAGGATTCCAACCCCGACAAGCTTCGATTGAGCAGGTGGGCGTGGCGGCGTGGCGAAGTGACCTGTAACGCCATCGCCATACGTTTGGCTCTCAATTCCACATTTTTGGGCCCAGCTGCCCCAATTTCACAAAGATGGATCCTCATCCACTCCCCGACAGGAATCCATCACAATATTTGGTGGGCGTGGCCTAATTTCTCTATAGCGCCCCCTAGAAAACTTTAAATGATCAGCCCCAAGCCATGCTTTAACCTACAATTACGAAACTTTGTACACGTGTGTACCTTGTCAGGACTTACAAAAAAGTCTCTTGGAGCCATGGTCTAAACCCCACAGGAAGTCGGCCATTTTGGATTGAAGTTCGGATTTTTACCCATTTTTGCAGTTTGCAGCCTCCGTATTTGATCGAACTCCTCCCAGGGATTTCGATTGATCGGCTTCAAACTCAGTCAGTCTGTTCATAAGGCATGTCCCATCTAAAGTTATCAAAACGGTGAGTTTTTGAGTATGCTGAAGGGGAGTTGGCAGGGGTCAAAGTTCACCTACTCCCCATAAAAAATAAACTGCTATATCTCCTACACAGAATCTCACAAAGGCACCAAAGTTTCAGTGATTGATCATCATCGGGTGTCCTACAACATCCTATGGTTGAGTGATGACATCACTTAGGCCACGCCCCCTGAGAACAGGAAGTGTCATGTTTTACTGTGAACGGTCGCTATCTGAACCTTTTGACCTCATCAACATGAAAACTGTGACCAGACACCGAAGAGATGTTGGTGTATTGAGGATTTCAACCCCGACCAGCTACGATGGAGCAGGTGGGCGTGGCGGCGTGGCGAAGTGACCTGTAACGCCATCGCCATACGTTTGGCTCTCAATTCCACATTTTTGGGCCCAGCTGCTCCAAACTCACAAGGATGGATTCCCATCAACTCCCCGACAGGAATCCATCACAATATTTGGTGGGCGTGGCCTAATTTCTCTATAGCGCCCCCTAGAAAACAGCAGCCCATAGGTTATGTTGTTATTAATTATTTAAATATACATTATTATAACTTTTTATATATATATAAGTTTATTTTTTGTGGGTTAAAGTACAAACATTCATTCATTTTTGCTAGAAATAATACAAACAATGTCATTCAGCAAAACTTATGACACAGCGAAGTAAGAACACACTGGGGTCAGTGTTGATGGAGTACTACTGGCACCTTGTGGCGATATACTGGTACTGCTAGTGCAATACCAGTATTGCCCCAGCAGGAGGCAGTGGTACTCCATCAATGAGAAAACAGATCGACGCTACGTAATAACAGTCAGCCGGCGACAGCTGGAGCTGCGAAGTTTTCCTGAACATTTTGCCTGCTTTTTGGAGCCACAGAACTGGACTACGCTCAACATTTTGCTTGGATTTTGGAGTTGCAAATCCGAACCACGCTTTTGAGCAAGAAGGCTCTGTTGGACCGGAGTTGGAGAAGTTTAAACTGAGCAACAGCTTCCGCGGTGCGGACGGAGGCGCTGAAAACTGCGTGAGAGGTTCTGTGGTGGCTGGCGTGAGGCGGCGGTTGCTCGTACCCCGCGGTGGTAATAGGCCGGAGCGGCGCTTGGCTGCGAGGGCCGTTCGAGGCTGCTTGCAGCTTTAATTATTATTATTATTCTTCCACCCAAATGAATTGGCTTTTTGGGGCTTTATCATATTCAAAAACTCACCAAACTTGGCGGAGGCCTTAAGCCTGTTTAAAATTTACGTATTTTAAAGTCGTAGCAAAAATTGCAACAGAAATGTCTCTACGGCGCCACCTAGAAATTGGAAAAAACACCCTTTTTTACCCTCTGCTATTCACTTACTTTATCGTAGACACATGAAATTTGGTACACTTGTAGAACTCCCCAAGACGCTCAAAATTTACAATTAATGTCATAGTGCAAGTATCACAGGAAGTCAGCCATTTTTGATTGAAGTTCCCATTTTGACCCCATTTTTTGCCGATTTTTGCCGTTTACAGCCTTTGTATTTGATCTATCTCCTCCTAGGGATTTTGATTGATCGACTTCAAACTCGGTCAGTCTGTTCATAAGGCATGTCCCATCTAAAGTTATCTAAACGGTGAGTTTTTGAGTATGCTGAAGGGGGGTTAGCAGGGGTCAAAGTTCACCTACTCGCCATAAAAAAATAAACTGCTATATCTCTTACACTGAAACTCACAGAAGCATCAAAGTTTCTGTGATTGATCATCATCGGGTCTTCTACAATACCCTATGGTCGAATGATGACATCACTTAGGCACGCCCCCTGAGAACAGGAAGTGTAATGTTTTACTGTGAACTGTCGCTATCTGACTCCTTTGACCTCATCAACATGAAACTGTGCCCAGACACAGAGAACATGTTGGTGTATTGAGGATTCCATCCCTGACCAGCTTCGATGGAGTAGGTGGGCGTGGTGGCGTGGCGAAGTCACCTGTAACGCCATCGCCATACGTTTGGCTCTCAATTCCACATTTTCGGGCCCAGCTGCTGCAAACTCATAAGGATGGACCCTCATCCACTCCCAACAGGAATCCATCACAATATTTGGTGGGCGTAGCCTAATTTCTTTATAGCGCCCCCTAGAAAACTTTAAATGATCAGCCCCAAGCCATGCTTTAACCTACAAATACGAAACTTTGTACACATGTGTACCTTGTCAGGACGTACAAAAAAGTCTCTTGGAGCCAAGGTCTAAACCCCACAGGAAGTCAGCCATTTGGATTCAAATTCGGTTTTTGACCCCATTTTTGCAGTTTACAGCCTTCATATTTGATCTATCTCCTCCTAGGGATTTCCATTGATCGGCTTCAAACTCGGTCAGTGTGTTCATAAGGCATGTCTCATCTAAAGTTATCTAAACGGTGAGTTTTGAGTATGCTGAAGGGGGTTTAGCAGGGGTCAAAGTTCACCCTACGCCATAAAAAAATAAACTGCTATATCTCCTACACAGAAACTCACAGAGGCACCAAAGTTTCTGTGATTGATCATCATCGGGTCTCCTACATTACCCTATGGTCGAATGATGACATCACTTAGGCCACGCCCCCTGAGAAACAGGAAGTGTAATGTTTTACTGTGAACGTTCGCTATCCGACCCCTTTGACCTCATCAACATGAAACTGTGCCCAGACACCGAAGATGTTGGTGTATTGAGGATTCCAACCCCGTCCAGCTACGATAGAGCAGGTGGGCATGGCGGCGTGGCGAAGTTACCTGTAACGCCATCGCCATACGTTTGGCTCTCAATACCACATTTTCGGGCTCAGCTGCTGCAAACTCACAAGGATGAATATTTATCCACTCCCGACTGGAATCCATCACAATATTTGTAGGGCGTGGCCTAATTTCTCTATAGCGCCCCCTAGAAAACAGCAGCCCATAGGTTATGTTGTTATTAATTATTTAAATATACATTATTATAACTTTTTATATATATATAAGTTTATTTTGTGGGTTAAAGTACAAATTCATTCATTTTGCTAGAAATAATACAAACAAAGTCATTCAGCAAAACGTATGACACAGCGAAGTAAGAACACACTGGGGTCAGTGTTGATGGAGTACCACTGGCACCTTGTGGAGAAATACTGGTACTGCTAGTGCAATACCAGTATTGCGACAGCAGGAGGCAGTGGTACTCCATCAATGAGAAAACAGATCGACGCTACGTAATAACAGTCAGCCGGCGACAGCTGGAGCTGCAAAGTTTTCCTGAACATTTTGTTTGCTTTTTGGAGCCACAGAACTGGACTACGCTCAACATTTTGCTTGGATTTTGGAGTTGCAAATACGAACCACGCTTTGGAGCAAGAAGGCTCTGTTGGACCGGAGTTGGAGAAGTTTAATGGGCTCTTTGCACCTCAGCTTACACGTTCGGGAAACACGGCTGAAATGTTTTTCCAAGGTAACAATTAATAATGTACATCGATCCGAAACCCCAACAAGTAAGGCAAAGAAAGGTTTTAAGATGTTTGCCTCGTTATACATTCACAGATATGAAGGTGAGTTTTATTTTCTTTACTGCTAGCACAAGCCTGCTAGCTTTCTAGTAAAAATCTGCTATTTAATTATCTAAAGATTTCTCAGCCATTCTAACGGACACTGTTTGTGCCTTATTTTCAAGCATATTACGTGTGTTTATTGTTAACGACAATAAAGCAGCGGGGAGGGGGAGCAGATTACAGTTCAGACTTTTTGCTTGAAGTATGACGAAGAAAAACGAGCACAGAGCTTACTCTGGTATCGGAGTTCTAGTTCAGCTGACTGTTCAGATTCAGAGTTATTACTTTTAGAAAAAATGGCCGTGTTGCTTAAGGTTTCTGTGTTATTTCGTTTTATTACTTTGCATGCTTGTTGTGAATGGCTCATTAAGACAGTGTTTAGAGCGATGTGTAAGGCCTTAGCTTCAAGTGGTAGCTTTAACTTGTAGCAACGAATATTACAAGCTGTCTTAATTGAGGATGGCTTGGAAATCCATGAAAACTTAAACAAAGTACATAGTATTGTTTTATTTGTGTCTTAAGTACGACTTTGTCTTTTATAGCAGTCATAGTTTCTGAAAGTGGAAAAAAGAGCCGCATTCGGGTATACAGTTGTGACGTCAGCGCGGCAGGTGCAAAGAGCCCATTGCTGTTCGTTTACTTTAAACAGTCGTAACTCGGGGTGCGGTGAGTAATTTATTCCTTCCTGCTGGTTCTGGAAGCCGTCATGTTTGGAACAGTTATTCTGAGGAGGATGCTAACCCAATGCCTGAGGCCTGCAACGTTTTTAATGCTAACGAAGCGTTTACTAATTCAATAAACTGAATAGTGTGTGTGATACATCCAGTTTCATACATTGAGAGTTGTTTGTTATTATGTATAGAAGATGTTTAAAATGTCGTTGAAAGAGCTCTGAAAAAATGCTAAGTATCTTTTTACCGATCCATTGGGTTGTAATATTTAGTTGCAGCACTTCCTGTGATTAATACCTAATTAATGGATGGGATTCAGCCTGTGCTATTGTTCTAAAGTGCTGAAAGTTAACTGTGCTCTGTTATTGTGCATTGCCCTTGGTTTATTACTGAACAGTGCGGTTTATTAAACTGATACATCTTAACCTTCACCATTTTCCTGACTCATTTCACGATAACGTTAAAGTTGCACTGCATTTACATCTCAGTTGTAGTTAACATCAAGCATGTGGGTGTGGCTTAGTGTAAAACTTTCACTATTTACCATGAAACATCAACATTAAATGACTTCCAAATGCAAGATCACAGCTGCATCATCACACTTCCTCTGTCTTTCTAGAGAACAGCCCTGAACACATTTCCATGGTCACATGATGACCTCACTGTAGCCCCGCCCACTTTTAAGAGGCAGTCACATGTTTTTTCTGCTGTATGTTTTACTGTTTCTATAATTTATATGGGTTTCATCATGTGAATACTGACTAAAAATGATAACATGATGACTCTATGAATGCTGGCTGCTGACCGAACCGCATTGGGGTGTAGAAATGACGAAATGTATTACTTCGCCACGTGCATATGATCGGCTCTAAATGACACATGGATCATCCGACTGGCGCCAAATTGGATACGTATGACCTTTGTTGACCTCTAAAGAGCAAAAGAGCATTGAAATGTATTTTGACTCCACTGCGCCCCTACATTAATCCGCCAGCTGTATTTCCTCGCTAAACCAATGAATCTATACACATTTTTTTGCATCTTGAAGGATAGCCGCCGAACGCATAGATGCGTACCGCCTGGAGGACGGGCGCGGAAACTGCGCAACAACTTCTGTCTTAGCACGTGCGCAGCGTTGATGGAAACTGAGCAACTGCTTCCGCGGTGCGGGCGGAGGCGCTGAAAACTGCGTGAGAGCTTCTGTGGTGGCTGGCGTGAGGCGGCGGTTGCTCGTACCCCGCGGTGGCAATAGGCCGGAGCGGCGCTTGGCTGCGAGGGCCGTTCGAGGCTGCTTGCAGCTTTAATTATTATTATTTTTCTTCCCACCTCTTTGGGGGCTTTTTGGGGGCCTTACCATATTGGAAAACTCACCAAACTTGGCGGAGACCTTAAGCCTGTTTAAAAATTTTGATTTTAAGGTCATCACAAAAATCCCACAAGAATGGCTCAATAGCGCCACCTAGAAATTTTCTAAGGACCCTTTGCTATTCACTTACTTTATCCTAGAGACATGAAATTTGGTACACTTGTAGAGCTCCCCAGGACACTCAAAATTTACAATTAATGTCATAGTGCAAGTATCACAGGAAGTCGGCCATTTTGGATTGAAGGTCCAATTTTGAGGCCATTTTTGCCGTTTACAGCCTCCGTATTTGATCGAACTCCTCCTAGGGATTTCGATTGATCGGCTTCAAACTCGGTCAGTCTGCTCATAAGGCATGTCCCATCTAAAGTTATCAAAACGGTGAGTTTTTGAGTATGCTGAAGGGGGGTTAGCAGGGGTCAAAGTTCACCTACTCGCCATAAAAACATAAACTGGCTATATCTCCTACACAAAAACAGAGGAACCAGAGTTACTGTGATTAATCATCATTGGCTGCCCTACAATACCCTATGGTCGAATGATGACATCACTTAGACCACGCCCCTGAGAACAGGAAGTGTCATGTTTTACTGAGAATGGTCGCTATCTGACCCCTTTGACCTCATCAACATGAAACTGTGCCCAGACACAGAAAACATGTTGGTGTATTGAGGATTCCAACCCCGACCAGCTTTGATGGAGCAGGTGGGCGTGGCGGCGTGGCGAAGTGACCTGTAACGCCATCGCCATACGTTTGGCTCTCAATTCCACATTTTCAGGCCCAGCTGCTCCAAACTCACAAGGATGGTCCCTCATCTACTCCCCGACAGGAATCCATCACAATATTTGGTGGGCGTGGCCTAATTTCTCTATAGCGCCCCCTAGAAAACTTTAAATGATCAGCCCCAAGCCATGCTTTAACCTACAATTACGAAACGTTGTACACATGTGTACCTTGTCAGGACTTACAAAAAAGTCTTTGGAGCCATGGTCGAAACCTCACAGGAAGACGGCCATTTTAGATTGAACTTCAGATTTTGACCCCATTTTTGCCGTTTACAGCCTTCCTATTTGATCAAACTCCTCCTAGGGATTTCGATTGATTGGCTTCAAACTCGGTCAGTCTGCTCATGAGGCATGTCCCATCTAAAGTTATCAAAACGGTGAGTTTTTGAGAATGCTGAAGGGGGGTTAGCAGGGGTCAAAGTTCACCTACTCGCAGTAAAAAAATAAACTGCTATATCTCCTACACAGAAACTCACAGAGGCACCAAAGTTACTGTGATTGATCATCATCGGGTGTCCTACAATACCCTATGGTCGAATGATGACATCACTTAGGCCACGCCCCTGAGAAAAGGAAGTGTCATGTTTTACTCTGAACGGTCGCTATCTGAACCCTTTGACCTCATCAACATGAAACTGTGCCCAGACACAGAAGACATGTTGGTGTGTTGAGGATTCCAACCCGACCAGCTTCGATGGAGCAGCTGGGCGTGGCGGCGTGGCGAAGTCACCTGTAACGCCATCGCCATACGTTTGGCTCTCAATTCCACATTTTTTGGCGCAGCTGCTCCAAACTCACAAGGATGGATCTTCATCCACTCCCCGACAGGAATCCATCACAATATTTGTAGGGTGTGGCCTAATTTCTCTATAGCGCCCCCTAGAAAATTTTAAATGATCAGCCCCAAGCCATGCTTTAACCTACAATTACGAAACTTTGTACACGTGTGTACCATGTCAGGACTTACAAAAAAGTCTCTTGGAGCCATGGTCTAAACCCCAGAGGAAGTCGGCCATTTTTGATTGAAGTTCAGATTTTGATCCCATTTTTTGCCTTTATAAACCATTTCAGTAATTCGCCACTTGGGGTCAGTATTGTTCCACAAATGAAACAGCAGATAAACAGGATGAAGAACAATATCAGTATTTCGCCAGTAGGTGTCAGTGTTCCTCCACCAATGACAAACAGATCCACGGGCGGATGGGCGCGAAAACTTTGTGAGAGCGTGCCATGAAATTTCTAAAAGTATAGAAATGTGTCAGATAATTTTTTTTGAATTAAATCATGCAGTAAATGTAGCGTTTTCTTACTTCTTCCAAACCATTTCAGTAATTCGCCACTCTGAGTAAGTATTACTCCAACAATGAAATAGAGTGCTTTAGAAACACAGCTGAAAATGATGAAAAATGACGAACTGTAGTACTTCGCCATGTGCATACGATCGGCTGTAAATGACACGTGGATCATCCGACTGACGCCAAATTGGATACGTATGACCTTTGTTGACCTCTAAAAAGAACAACAGCATTGAAATATATTTTGACTCCACTGCGCGTCCTACATTAATCCGCCAGCTATATTTCCTCGCTAAACCAATGAATCTGCACCACATTTTTTTGCATCGTCAAGGAGCGACTCCGAACGCATCAGTGCGTACCGCCTGGTGGACGGGCGCGGAAACTGCGCAACAACTTCTGTGTTAGCACGTGGCCAGCGTTGATGGAAACTGAGCAACAGCTTCTGCGGTGCGGGCGGAGGAGCTGAAAACTGCGTGAGAGCTTCTGTGGTGGCTGGCGTGAGGCGGCGGTTGCTCGTACCCCGCGGTGGACAATAGGCCGGAGCGGCGCTTGGCTGCGAGGGCCGTTCGAGGCTGCTTGCAGCTTTAATTATTATTCTGCCCCCTAAAGAGGGGCCTTTTTGGGGGCTTTATCATTTTCAAAAACTCACCAAACTTGGCGGACGCGTAAAGGGAGTTTCAAAATTTTGTATTTTAAGGTCATTGCAAAAATCCCATAAAAAATGGCTCAATAGCGCCACCTACAAATTTTCAAAGGACCCTTTGCTATTCACTACTTTATCATAGAGACATGAAATTTGGTACACTTGTAGAGCTCCCCAAGATGCACAAAATTTACAATTAATGTCATAGTGCAAGTATCACAGGAAGTCAGCCATTTTGGATTGAAGGTCCAATTTTGGGGCCATTTTTGCCGTTTTACAGCCTTCGTATTTGATCTATCTCTCCTAGGGATTTCGATTGATCGGCTTCAAACTCGGTCAGTCTGTTTCATAAGGCATGTCCCATCTAAAGTTATCAAAACGGTGAGTTTTTGAGTATGCTGAAGGGGGTTAGCAGGGGTCAAAGTTCACCTACTCGCCATAAAAAAATAAACTGCTATATCTCCTACACAGAAACTCACAGAGGCACCAAAGTTTCTGTGATTGATCATTATCGGGTCTCCTACAATACCCTATGGTCGAATGATGACATCACTTAGGCCACGCCCCATGAGAACAGGAAGTGTCATGTTTTACTGTGGATGGTCGCTATCTGACCCCTTTGACCTCATCAACATGAAACTGTGCCCAGACACAGAAGACATGTTGGTGTGTTGAGGATTCCAACCCCGACCAGCTTCGATGGAGCAGCTGGGCGTGGCGGCGTGGCGAAGTGACCTCTAACGCCATCGCCATACGTTTGGCTCTCAATTCCACATTTTCGGGCCCAGCTGCTCCAAACTCACAAGGATGGATCGCCATCAACTCCCCGACAGGAATCCATCACAATATTTGGGGGCGTGGCCTAATTTCTCTATAGCGCCCCATAGAAAATTTTAAATGATCAGCCCAAGCCATGCTTTAACCTACAATTACGAAACGTTGTACACATGTGTACCTTGTCAGGACTTACAAAAAAGTCTCTTGGAGCCATGGTCTAAACCCACAGGAAGTCGGCCATTTTAGATTGAAGTTCAGATTTTGACCCCATTTTTGCCGTTTACAGCCTCCGTATTTGATCGAACTCCTCCTAGGGATTTTGATTGATCGTCTTCAAACTCGGTCAGTCCGTTAATAAGGCATGTCCCATCTGAAGTTATCAAAACGGTGAGTTTTTGAGAATGCTGAAAGGGGGTTAGCAGGGGTCAAAGTTCACCTACACGCCATAAAAACATAAACTGCTGTATTTCCTACACAGAAACTCACAGAGGCACCAAAGTTACTGTGATTGATCATCATCGGGTGTCCTACAATACCCTATGGTCGAATGATGACATCACTTAGGCCACGCCCCCTGAGAAAAGGAAGTGTCATGTTTTACTCTGAACGGTCGCTATCTGACCCCTTTGACCTCATCAACATGAAACTGTGCCCAGACACAGAAGACATGTTGGTGTGTTGAGGATTCCAACCCCGACCAGCTTCGATGGAGCAGCTGGGCGTGGCGGCGTGGCGAAGTGACCTGTAACGCCATCGCCATACGTTTGGCTCTCAATTCCACATTTTTGGGCGCAGCTGCTCCAAACTCACAAGGATGGATCTTCATCCACTCCCCGACAGGAATCCATCACAATATTTGTAGGGTGTGGCCTAATTTCTCTATAGCGCCCCCTAGAAAATTTTAAATGATCAGCCCCAAGCCATGCTTTAGCCTACAATTACGAAACTTTGTACACGTGTGTACCATGTCAGGACTTACAAAAAGTCTCTTGGAGCCATGGTCTAAACCCACAGGAAGTCGGCCATTTTAGATTGAAGTTCAGATTTTGATCCTATTTTTGGTGTTTATAAACCATTTCAGTAATTCGCCACTTGGGGTCAGTATTGCTCCACAAATGAAACAGCAGATAAACAGGATGAAGAACAATATCAGTATTTCGCCAGTAGGTGTCAGTGTTCCTCCACCGATGATAAACAGATCCATGGGCGGATGGGCGCGAAAACTTTGTGAGAGCGTTGCCATGAAATTTCTAAAAGGATAGAAATGTCTCAGATAATTTTTGTTGAATTAAATCATGCAGTAAATGTAGCGTTTTCTTACTTCTTCCAAACCATTTCAGTAATTCGCCACTCTGAGTAAGTATTACTCCAACAATGAAATAGAGTGCTTTAGAAACACAGCTGAAAATGATGAAAAATGACGAACTGTAGTACTTCGCCATGTGCATATGATCGGCTGTAAATGACACGTGGATCATCCGACTGACGCCAAATTGGATACGTATGACCTTTGTTGACCTCTAAAGAGAACAACAGCATTGAAATATATTTTGACTCCACTGCGCGTCCTACATTAATCCGCCAGCTATATTTCCTCGCTAAACCAATGAATCTGCCACATTTTTTGCATCGTCAAGGAGCGCCTCCGAACGCATCAGTGCGTACGCCTGGTGGACGGGCGCGGAAACTGCGCAACAACTTCTGTGTTAGCACGTGGCCAGCGTTGATGGAAACTGAGCAACAGCTTCCGCGGTGCGGGCGGAGGAGCTGAAAACTGCGTGAGAGCTTCTGTGGTGGCTGACGTGAGGCGACGGTTGCTAGTACCCCGCGGTGGCAATAGGCCGGAGCGGCGCTTGGCTGCGAGGGCCGTTCGAGGGCTGCTTGCAGCTTTAATTATTATTATTCTTCCACCCAAATGAATTGGCTTTTTGGGGGCTTTATCATATTCAAAAACTCACCAAACTTGGCGGAGGCCTTAAGCCTGTTTAAAATTTACGTATTTTAAAAGTCGTCGCAAAAATTGCAACAGAAATGTCTCTACGGCCCACCTAGAAATTGGAAAAACACCCTTTTTTACCCTCTGCTATTCACTTACTTTATCGTAGAGACATGAAATTTGGTACACTTGTAGAGCTCCCCAAGACGCTCAAAATTTATAATTAATGTCATAGTGCAAGTATCACAGGAAGTCAACCATTTTTGATTGAAGTTCCCATTTGACCCCATTTTTGCCGATTTTTGCCTTTTACAGCCTTTGTATTTGATCTATCTCCTCCTATGGATTTTGATTGATCGACGTCAAACTTGGTCAGTCTGTTCATAAGGCATGTCCCATCTAAAGTTATCTAAACGGTGAGTTTTTGAGTATGCTGAAGGGGGTTAGCAGGGGTCAAAGTTCACCTACTCGCCATAAATAAATAAACTGCTATATCTCCTACACAGAAACTCACAGAAGCATCAAAGTTTCTGTGATTGATCATCATCGGGTGTCCTACAATACCCTATGGTCGAATGATGACATCACTTAGGCCACGCCCCCTGAGAACAGGAAGTGTAATGTTTTACTGTGAACTGTCGCTATCTGACCCCTTTGACCTCATCAACATGAAACTGTGCCCAGACACAGAAAACATGTTGGTGTATTGAGGATTCCAACCCCGACCAGCTACGATAGAGCAGGTGGGCATGGTGGCGTGGCGAAGTGACCTGTAACGCCATCGCCATACGTTTGGCTCTAAATTCCACGTTTTCAGGCCCAGCTGCTGCAAACTCACAAGGATGGATCTTCATCCACTCCCCGACAGGAATCCATCAGAATATTTGGTGGGCGTAGCCTAATTTCTCCATAGCGCCCCCTAGAAAACTTAAAATGATCAGCCCCAAGCCATGCTTTAACCTACAAATACGAAACTTTGTACACATATGTACCTTGTCAGGACATACAAAAAAGTCTCTTGGAGCCATGGTCTAAACCCCACAGGAAGTCGGCCATTTTGAATTCAAGTTCGGTTTTTGACCCCATTTTTGCCGTTTACAGCCTTCATATTTGATCTATCTCCTCCTAGGGATTTGATTGATCGACTTCAAACTCGGTCAGTCTGTTCATAAGACATGTCCCATCTAAAGTTATCTAAACGGTGAGTTTTTGAGTATGCTGAAGGGGGGTTAGCAGGGGTCAAAGTTCACCTACTCGCGGTAAAAAAATAAACTGTTATATCTCCTACACAGAAACTCACACAGGCACCAAAATTACTGTTGTTGATCATCATCGGGTCTACTACAATACCCTATGGTCGAATGATGACATCACTTAGGCCACGCCCCCTGAGAACAGGAAGTGTAATGTTTTACTGTGAATGGTCGCTATCTGACCCCTTTGACCTCATCAACATGAAACTGTGCCCAGACACAGAAAACATGTTGGTGTATTGAGGATTCCAACCCTGACCAGCTTTGATGGAGCAGGTGGGCGTGGCGGCGTGGCGAAGTGACCTGTAACGCCATCGCCATACGTTTGGCTCTAAATTCCACATTTTCAGGCCCAGCTGCTGCAAACTCACAAGGATGGATCTTCATCCACTCCCCGACAGGAATCCATCAGAATATTTGGTGGGCGTAGCCTAATTTCTCCATAGCGCCCCCTAGAAAACTTTAAATGATCAGCCCCAAGCCATGCTTTAACCTACAAATACGAAACTTTGTACACATATGTACCTTGTCAGGACATACAAAAAAGTCTCTTGGAGCCATGGTCTAAACCCCAGGAAGTCGGCCATTTTGGATTCAAGTTCGGTTTTTTACTCCATTTTTGCCGTTTACAGCCTTCATATTTGATCTATCTCCTCCTAGGGATTTCGATTGATCGGCTTCAAACTCGGTCAGTCTGTTCATAAGGCATGTCCATCTAAAGTTATCTAAACGGTGAGTTTTTGAGTATGCTGAAGGGGGGTTAGCAGGGGTCAAAGTTCACCTACTCGCCGTAAAAAAATAAACTGCTATATCTCCTACACAGAAACTCACACAGGTACCAAAATTACTGTTGTTGATCATCATCGGGTCTACTACAATACCCTATGGTCGAATGATGACATCACTTAGGCCACGCCCCCTGAGAACAGGAAGTGTCATGTTTTACTGTCAAAGGTCGCTATCTGACCCCTTTGACCTCATCAACATGAAACTGTGCCAAGACACAGAAAACATGTTGGTGTATTGAGGATTCCAACCCCGACCAGCTTCGATGGAGCAGGTGGGCATGGCGGCGTGGCGAAGTGAACTGTAACGCCATCGCCATACGTTTGGCTCTCAATTTTATTTTTAAAGTTTTATTTTTTTAAATAATTTTGTGGGTTAGAGTACAAACATTCATTAATTTTGGCTAGAAATAATACACAAACATCGTCATTCAGCAAAACGTTTATTCACTATACAAATGACAGCTCCGCTGAGTAAAATGGGGTCAGGTTGATGGAGTACCACTGCCCCCTGGTTGCGCAATAATGGTACTGCTGGCGCAATACCAGTATTGCGCCAGCAGGAGGCAGTGGTACTCCATCAATGAGAAAACAGATCTACGGCGAACAGCCGTCAAAACGTTTCGAGCGCGTTTGCCGTGAGATTTCCAAAAGGATAGCGGTTACATTTAACCTGAAATGTTATATGTAAGCCCTCAGATAATATTTGTTGGCTTAAAACACGGAGTAAATGTAGCGTTTTGTTAATAGCTGTTATTTAATACCGCAAGTAAATGCATCAATTCCAGCCGTCTGTGCCTTACTGGTCAGTTAAGTGTAACTGTCGTGGAGCTGCTACGTCACAGCAGTCGGCCGGCGACAGCTGGAGCTGCGAAGTTTTCCTGAACATTTTGCCTGCTTTTAGGAGCCACAGAACTGGACTACGCTCAACATTTTGCTTGTGTTTTGGAGTTGGAAATCCGAACCACGCTTTTGAGCAAGAAGGCTCTGTTGGACCGGAGTTGGAGCAGTTTTAATGCGCTCTTTGCACCTGAGCTTCCGCGTTCCGGAAATACGGCTCAAATGTTTTTCCAAGGTAACAATTAATAATGTACATCGATCCGAAGCCCACACAAGTAAGCCGGAGAAAAGTTTTAAGATGTTTGCCTCGTTATACATTCACAGATATGAAGGTGAGTTTTATTTTCTCTAAACTGCTAGCACAAGCCAGCTAGCTTGTGCTAGCAGGGATTATTCTCTGACATTTTTCTAGTAAAAATCTGCTATTTAATTATCTAAAGATTTCTCAGCCATTCTAACGGACACTGTTTGTGCCTTATTTTCAAGCATATTACGTGTGTTTATTGTTAACGACAATAAAGCAGCGGGGAGGGGGGGGCAGATTACAGTTCAGAGTTTTTGCTTGAAGTATGACGAAGAAAAACGAGCACAGAGCTTACTCTGGTATCGGAGTTCTAGTTCAGCTGACTGTTCAGATTCAGAGTTATTACTTTTAGAAAAATATGGCCGTGTTGCTTAAGATTTCTGTGTTATTTCGTTTTATTACTTTTGCATGCTTGTTGTGAATGGCTCATTAAGACGGTGTTTAGAACGGTGTGTACGGCGTTAGCTTCAAGTGGTAGCTTTAACCTGTAGCAACCAATATTTACAAGCTGTCTTAATTGAGGATCGCTTGGAAATCCATGAAAACCTAAACAAAGTACATAGTATTGTTTTATTTGAGTCTTAAGTACGACTTTGTCTTTTATAGCAGTCATAGTTTCTGAAAGTGGAAAAAAGAGCCGCATTCTGGTATACAGTTGTGACGTCAGCGCGGCAGGTGCAAAGAGCCCATTGCTGTTCGTTTAAACCAGTGCTTCTCAATTATTTTCCGTTACGCCCCCCCTAGCAAGAAGAAAACTATTCGCGCCCCCCACTCCCCACCGTGACTATCCATCTCTGCATAACATTTTTTTCATTAACATTAAAGAAAAAAAGAAAGACATATGGTCAAACTTACAAAGAATAACTTTATTAAATCGTGTTTTAAGTCTGCAACAGAAAAGATTTTAAGTGCATCAATGCCTGAAATTAAAAATAAATAAATCCATGTCTACTGCTGGAGGCAATATCAGCTCCTCTGCTATGGTGTGGGGCTTTTTGCACTGCGCAATTTGGTAAGCCACCTTATATGATGCTAGCAGCGCTCGATGGTTTACTGAAGTAGCCTTCACAAAGCGGGATGACTGTTGGCAATATTCAGCACGTTTTCGCTGAAAAAACTCTAGCGGCTTATCGGCGTGATTGGGATGTAACGTATTTAAGTGACGCGCTAATTTATTTGGCTTCATGCTGTCCGCTGCGAGCATTTTTAGACACAGCAAACACACCGGTCTTTCCTCTTCTCCAACTGTAGTCACAGTGAAGCCAAGCGCTAAATAAGATTCGTCGTATTTCCTCTTAGCTTTCGGTTGACTTTCTGTTGTCTCATTATCTTCGTCTCTCTCCGCTTTTCTTTTCATCCCTGTGAAAAACTTTTTCATGTTGGGGGTTGTTGAATAACGAAGGCCATAGACAGAACGCAGTCGGAGCTTTTTGTTGACTTAACACTGCTAACCAAGGCAAACCTGTTGTCTTGTAAGTCGTAAAATGTTGCACTGTCGCAAACGTGACAGAAGTAACAATGAGAGCGCCACTGCCGCCTACTGTGCGCAATTACACTTTCTACTAGTACGGCCAAAAAAAAGCCTGTTCCCCAGGATCACACGCCCCCCCAGGTATCGCACCGCGCCCCCCAAAGGGGGCCCGCCCCACTATTTGAGAAGCACTGGTTTAAACAGTCGTAACTCGCGGTGCGGTGAGTAATTTATTCCTTCCTGCTGGTTCTGGAAGCCGTCATGTTTGGAACAGTTATTCTGAGGAGTATGCTAACCCAATGCCTGAGGCCTGCAACGTTTTTAATGCTAACGAAGCGCTTTACTAATTCAATAAACTGAATAGTGTGTGTGATACATCCAGTTTCATACATTGAGAGTTGTTTGTTATTATGTATAGAAGATGTTTAAAATGTCGTTTGAAAGAGCTCTGAAAAAATGCTAAGTATCTTTTTACCGATCCATTGGGGTTGTAATATTTAGTTGCAGCACTTCCTGTGATTAATACCTAATTAATGGATGGGATTCAGCCTGTGCTATTGTTCTAATGTGCTGAAAGTTAACTGTGCTCTCTTAATGCGCATTGCCCTTGGTTTATTACTGAACAGTGCGGTTTATTAAACTGATACATCTTAACCTTCACCATTTTCCTGACTCATTTCACGATAACGTTAAAGTTGCACTGCATTTAGATCTCAGTTGTAGTTAACATCAAGCATGTGGGTGTGGCTTAGTGTAAAACTTTCACTATTTACCATGAAACATCAACATTAAATGACTTCCAAATGCAAGATCACAGCTGCATCATCACACTTCCTCTGTCTTTCTAGAGAACAGCCCTGAACACATTTCCATGGTCACTTGATGACCTCACTGTAGCCCCGCCCACTTTTAAGAGGCAGTCACATGTTTTTTCTGCTGTATGTTTTACTGTTATTCTATAATTTATATGGGTTTCATCATGTGAATACTGACTAAAAACGATAACATGATGAACTCTATGAATGCTGGCTGCTGACCGAACCGCATTGGGGTGTAGAAATGACGAAATGCATTACTTCGCCATGTGCATATGATCGGCTGTAAATGACACGTGGATCATCCGACTGACGACAAATTGGATACGTATGACCTTTGTTGACCTCTAAAGAGCAAAACAGCATTGAAATGTATTTTGGCTCCACTGCGCCCCTACATTAATCCGCCAGCTATATTTCCTCGCTAAACCAATGAATATACCACATTTTTTTGCATCGTGAAGGATAGCTGCCGAACGCATAGATGCGTACCGCCTGGTGGACGGGCGCGGAAACTGCGCAACAACTTCTGTCTTAGCACGTGCGCAGCGTTGATGGAAACTGAGCAACAGCTTCCGCGGTGCGGGCGGAGGCGCTGAAAACTGCGTGAGAGCTTCTGTGGTGGCTGGCGAGTCGGCGGTTGCTCGTACCCCGCGGTGGCAATAGGCCGGAGCGGCGCTTGGCTGCGAGGGCCGTTCGAGGCTGCTTGCAGCTTTAATTATTATTATTATTATTCTGCCCCCCTAAAGAGGGGCCTTTTTGGGGGCTTTATCATTTTCAAAAACTCACCAAACTTGGCGGACGCGTAAAGGGAGTTTCAAAATTTTGTATTTTAAGGTCATTGCAAAAATCCCATAAAAAATGGCTCAATAGCGCCACCTACAAATTTTCAAAGGACCCTTTGCTATTCACTTACTTTATCCTAGAGACATGAAATTTGGTACACTTGTAGAGCTCCCCAAGATGCTCAAAATTTACAATGAATGTCATAGTGCAAGTATCACAGGAAGTCAGCCATTTTGAATTGAAGGTCCAATTTTGGGGCCATTTTTGCCGTTTACAGCCTCCGTATTTGATCGAACTCCTCCTAGGGATTTCGATTGATCGGCTTCAAACTCGGTCAGTCTGTTCATAAGGCATGTCCCATCTAAAGTTATCAAAACGGTGAGTTTTTGAGTATGCTGAAGGGGGGTTAGCAGGGGTCAAAGTTCACCTACTCGCCATAAAAAAATAAACTGCTATATCTCCTACACAGAAACTCACAGAGGCACCAAAGTTTCTGTGATTGATCATTATCGGGTCTCCTACAATACCCTATGGTCGAATGATGACATCACTTAGGCCACGCCCCATGAGAACAGGAAGTGTCATGTTTTACTGTGGACGGTCGCTATCTGACCCCTTTGACCTCATCAACATGAAACTGTGCCCAGACACAGAAGACATGTTGGTGTGTTGAGGATTCCAACCACGACCAGATTCGATGGAGCAGGTGGGCGTGGCGGCGTGGCGAAGTGACCTCTAACTCCATCGCCATACGTTTGGCTCTCAATTCCACATTTTCGGGCGCAGCTGCTCCAAACTCACAAGGATGGATCGCCATCAACTCCCCGACAGGAATCCATCAC
Organism: Poeciliopsis prolifica; assembly: GCF_027474105.1. Classification (NCBI taxonomy): domain Eukaryota; kingdom Metazoa; phylum Chordata; class Actinopteri; order Cyprinodontiformes; family Poeciliidae; genus Poeciliopsis; species Poeciliopsis prolifica. The sequence continues at coordinate 108,241 of NW_026562566.1, read as the reverse complement.
AATATTTGGTGGGCGTGGCCTAATTTCTCTATAGCGCCCCCTAGAAAATTTTAAATGATCAGCCCCAAGCCATGCTTTAACCTACAATTACGAAACGTTGTACACATGTGTACCTTGTCAGGACTTACAAAAAAGTCTCTTGGAGCCATGGTCTAAACCCCACAGGAAGTCGGCCATTTTAGATTGAAGTTCAGATTTTCACCCCATTTTTGCCGTTTACAGCCTCCGTATTTGATCGAACTGCTCCTAGGGATTTTGATTGATCGTCTTCAAACTCGGTCAGTCCGTTAATAAGGCATGTCCCATCTGAAGTTATCAAAACGGTGAGTTTTTGAGAATGCTGAAAGGGGGTTAGCAGGGGTCAAAGTTCACCTACACGCCATAAAAACATAAACTGCTATATTTCCTACACAGAAACTCACAGAGGCACCAAAGTTACTGTGATTGATCATCATCGGGTGTCCTACAATACCCTATGGTCGAATGATGACATCACTTAGGCCACGCCCCCTGAGAAAAGGAAGTGTCATGTTTTACTCTGAATGGTCGCTATCTGACCCCTTTGACCTCATCAACATGAAACTGTGCCCAGACACAGAAGACATGTTGGTGTGTTGAGGATTCCAACCCCGACCAGCTTCGATGGAGCAGCTGGGCGTGGCGGCGTGGCGAAGTGACCTGTAACGCCATCGCCATACGTTTGGCTCTCAATTCCACATTTTTGGGCGCAGCTGCTCCAAACTCACAAGGATGGATCTTCATCCACTCCCCGACAGGAATCCATCACAATATTTGTAGGTGTGGCCTAATTTCTCTATAGCGCCCCCTAGAAAATTTTAAATGATCAGCCCCAAGCCATGCTTTAGCCTACAATTACGAAACTTTGTACACGTGTGTACCATGTCAGGACTTACAAAAAAGTCTCTTGGAGCCATGGTCTAAACCCCAGAGGAAGTCGGCCATTTTAGATTGAAGTTCAGATTTTGATCCTATTTTTGGTGTTTATAAACCATTTCAGTAATTCGCCACTTGGGGTCAGTATTGCTCCACAAATGAAACAGCAGATAAACAGGATGAAGAACAATATCAGTATTTCGCCAGTAGGTGTCAGTGTTCCTCCACCGATGATAAACAGATCCATGGGCGGATGGGCGCGAAAACTTTGTGAGAGCGTTGCCATGAAATTTCTAAAAGGATAGAAATGTCTCAGATAATTTTTGTTGAATTAAATCATGCAGTAAATGTAGCGTTTTCTTACTTCTTACAAACCATTTCAGTAATTCGCCACTCTGAGTAAGAATTACTCCAACAATGAAATAGAGTGCTTTAGAAACACAGCTGAAAATGATGAAAAATTACGAACTGTAGTACTTCGCCATGTGCATATGATCGGCTGTAAATTACACGTGGATCTTCCGACTGACGCCAAATTGGATACGTATGACCTTTGTTGACCTCTAAAGAGAACAACAGCATTGAAATATATTTTGGCTCCACTGCGCGTCCTACATTAATCCGCCAGCTATATTCCTTGCTAAACCAATGAATCTGCACCACATTTTTTGCATCGTCAAGGAGCGCCTCCAAACGCATCAGTGCGTACCGCCTGGTGGACGGGCGTGGAAACTGCGCAACAACTTCTGTGTTAGCACGTGGCCAGCGTTGATGGAAACTGAGCAACTGCTTCCGCGGTGCGGGCGGAGGAGCTGAAAACTGCGTGAGAGCTTCTGTGGTGGCTGACGTGAGGCGACGGTTGCTAGTACCCCGCGGTGGTAATAGGCCGGAGCGGCGCTTGGCTGCGAGGGCCGTTCGAGGCTGCTTGCAGCTTTAATTATTATTATTATTATTATTATTATTCTTCCACCCAAATGAATTGGCTTTTTGGGGGCTTTATCATATTCAAAAACTCACCAAACTTGGCAGAGGCCTTAAGCCTGTTTAAAATTTACGTATTTTAAAGTCGTCGCAAAAATTGCAACAGAAATGTCTCTACGGCGCCACCTAGAAATTGGAAAAACACCCTTTTTTACCCTCTGCTATTCACTTACTTTATCGTAGAGACATGAAATTTGGTACACTTGTAGAACTCCCCAAGACGCTCAAAATTTACAATTAATGTCATAGTGCAAGTATCACAGGAAGTCAGCCATTTTTGATTGAAGTTCCCATTTTGACCCCATTTTTGCCAATTTTTGCCGTTTACAGCCTTTGTATTTGATCTATCTCCTCCTAGGGATTTTGATTGATCGACTTCAAACTCGGTCAGTCTGTTCATAAGGCATGTCCCATCTAAAGTTATCTAAACGGTGAGTTTTTGAGTATGTTGAAGGGGGGTCAGCAGGGGTCAAAGTTCACCTACTCGCCGTAAAAAAATAAACTGCTATATCTCCTACACAGAAACTCACAGAAGCACCAAAGTTTCTGTGATTCATTATCATCGGGTCTTCTACAATACCCTATGGTCGAATGATGACCTCACTTAGGCCACGCCCCCTGAGAACAGGAAGTGTAATGTTTTACTGTGAACTGTCGCTATCTGACCCCTTTGACCTCATCAACATGAAACTGTGCCCAGACACAGAAAACATGTTGGTGTATTGAGGATTCCAACCCCGACCAGCTACGATGGAGCAGGTGGGGTGGCGGCGTGGCGAAGTGACCTCTAACGCCATCGCCATACGTTTGGCTCTCAATTCCACATTTTCGGGCCCAACTGCTCCAAATTCACAACGATGGATCCTCATCGACTCCCCGACAGGAATCCATCACAATATTTGGTGGGCGTGGCCTAATTTCTCTATAGCGCCCCCTACAAAACTTTAAATGATCAGCCCCAAGCCATGCTTTAACCTACAAATACGAAACTTTGTACACATCTGTACCTTGTCAGGACATACAAAAAAGTCTCTTGGAGCCATGGTCTAAACCCCACAGGAAGTCGGCCATTTTGGATTCAAGTTCGGTTTTTGACCCCATTTTTGCCGTTTACAGCCTTCATATTTGATCTATCTCCTCCTAGGGATTTCGATTGATCGGCTTCAAACTCGGTCAGTCTGTTCATAAGGCATGTCTCATCTAAAGTTATCTAAACGGTGAGTTTTTGAGTATGCTGAAGGGGGTTTAGCAGGGGTCAAAGTTCACCTACTCGCTGTAAAAACATAAACTGCTATATCTCCTACACAGAAACTCACAGAGGCACCAAAGTTTCTGTGATTCATTATCATCGGGTCTCCTACAATACCCTATGGTCGAATGATGACATCACTTAGGCCACGCCCCTGAGAATAGGAAGTGTCATGTTTTACTGTCAATGGTCGCTATCTGACCCCTTTGACCTCATCAACATGAAACTGTGCCCAGACACAGAAGACATGTTGGTGTATTGAGGATTCCAACCCCGACCAGCTACGATGGAGCAGGTGGGCGTGGTGGTGTGGCGAAGTGACCTGTAACGCCATTGCCATACGTTTGGCTCTCAATTCCACATTTTCGGGCCCAGCTGCTCCAAATTCACAAGGATGGATCCTCATCCACTCGCCGACAGAAATCCATCACAATATTTGTAGGGCGTGGCCTAATTTTTCTATAGCGCCCCCTAGAAAACAGCAGCCCATGAAATACAGGTTATGTTATGTTATTAATTATTTAAATATATAGTATTATAAGTTTTTATATATATATAAGTTTATTTTGTGGGTGAGAGTACAAATATTAATTAATTTTGGCTAGAAATAAAAGAAAACGTAATTCAGCAAAACTGTTTATAAACCATTTCAGTAATTCGCCACTTGGGGTCAGTCTTACTCCACGAATGAAACAGCGGATAAACAGGATGACGAACAATATCAGTATTCCGCCAGCAGGGGTCAGTCTTACTCCACGAATGAAACAGCAGACAAACAGGATGAAGAACAATACCAGTATTGCGTCAGCAGGGGTCAGTGTTACTCCACCAATGACAAACAGATCGACGGCGGATGGCCATGAAAACATTGCGAGCGCGTCTGCCGTGAGATTTCCAAAAGAAAGCTGTTACATTTAACCTGAAATGTTATATGTAAGCCCTCAGATAATTTTTGTTGGCTTAAAACACGGAGTAAATGTAGCGTTTTGTTAATAACTGTTATTTACTACCGCAAGTAAATGCATCAATTCCAGTCGTCTGTGCATTACTGGTCAGTTAAGTGTAACTGTCGTGGAGCTGCTACGTCATAGCAGTCGGCCGGCGACAGCTGGAGCTGCGAAGTTTTCCTGAACATTTTGCCTGCTTTTAGGAGCCACAGAACTGGACTACGCTCAACATTTTGCTTGTGTTTTGGAGTTGGAAATCCGAACCACGCTTTTGAGCAAGAAGGCTCTGTTGGACCGGAGTTGGAGCAGTTTTAATGCGCTCTTTGCACCTGAGCTTCCGCGTTCCGGAAATACGGCTCAAATGTTTTTCCAAGGTAACAATTAATAATGTACATCGATCCGAAGCCCACACAAGTAAGCCGGAGAAAAGTTTTAAGATGTTTGCCTCGTTATACATTCACAGATATGAAGGTGAGTTTTATTTTCTCTAAACTGCTAGCACAAGCCAGCTAGCTTGTGCTAGCAGGGATTATTCTCAGACATTTTTCTTGTAAAAATCTGCTATTTAATTATCTAAAGATTTCTCAGCCATTCTAACGGACACTGTTTGTGCCTTATTTTCAAGCATATTACGTGTTTATTGTTAACGACAATAAAGCAGCGGGGAGGGGGGGGGGGGGCAGATTACAGTTCAGAGTTTTTGCTTGAATTATGACGAACAAAAACGAGCCCAGAGCTTACTCTGGTATCGGAGTTCTAGTTCAGCTGACTGTTCAGATTGAGAGTTATTACTTTTAGAAAAATATTGCCGTGTTGCTTAAGATTTCTGTGTTATTTCATTTTATTACTTTTGCATGCTTGTTGTGAATGGCTCATTAAGACGGTGCTTAGAGCGGTGTGTACGGCGTTAGCTTCAAGTGGTAGCTTTAACTTGTAGCAACGAATATTTACAAGCTGTCTTAATTGAGGATCGCTTGGAAATTCATGAAAACTTAAACAAAGTACATAGTATTGTTTTATTTGTGTCTTAAGTACGACTTTGTGTTTTATAGCAGTCATAGTTTCTGAAAGTGGAAAAAGAGCCGCATTCGGGTATACAGTTGTGACGTCAGCGCGGCAGGTGCAAAGAGCCCATTGCTGTTCGTTTAAACAGTCGTTAGTCGCGGTGCGGTGAGTAATTTATTCCTTCCTGCTGGTTCTGGAAGCCGTCATGTTTGGAACAGTTATTCTGAGGAGGATGCTAACCCAATGCCTGAGGCCTGCAACGTTTTTAATGCTAACGAAGCGCTTTACTAATTCAATAAACTGAATAGTGTGTTTACATCCAGTTTCATACATTCAGACTTGTTTGTTATTATGTATAGAAGATGTTTAAAATGTCGTTTCAAAGAGCTCTGAGAAAATGCTAAGTATCTTTTTACCGATCCATTGGGGTTGTAATATTTAGTTGCAGCACTTCCTGTGATTAATACCTAATTAATGGATGGGATTCAGCCTGTGCTATTGTTCTAATGTGCTGAAAGTTAACTGTGCTCTGTTAATGTGCATTGCCATTGGTTTATTACTGAACAGTGCGGTTTATTAAACTGATACATCTTAACCTTCACCATTTTCCTGACTCATTTCACAATAACGTCAAAGTTGCACTGCATTTAGATCTCAGTTGTAGTTAACATCAAGCATGTGGGTGTGGCTTAGTGTAAAACTTTCACTATTTACCATGAAACATCAACATTAAATGACTTCCAAATGCAAGATGACAGCTGCATCACACTTCCTCTGTCTTTCTAGAGAACAGCACTGAAAACATTTCCATGGTCACTTGATGACCTCACTGTAGCCCCGCCCACTTTTAAGAGGCAGTCACATGTTTTTTCTGCTGTATATTTTACTGTTATTCTATCATTTATATGGGTTTCATCATGTGAATACTGACTAAAAATGATAACATGATGAACTCTATGAATGCTGGCTGCTGACCGAACCGCATTGGGGTGTAGAAATGACGAAATGCAGTTCTTCGCCATGTGCATATGATCGGCTCTAAATGACACGTGGATCATCCGACAGGCACCAAATTGAATACGTATGACCTTTGTTGACCTCTAAAGAGCAAAACAGCATTGAAATGTATTTGACTCCACTGTGCCCCCTACATTAATCCGCCAGCTATATTTCCTCGCTAAAACAATGAATCTGCACCACATTTTTGCATCGTCAAGGAGCGCGCCGAGCGCGTCGATGCGTACCGCCTGGTGGACGGGCGCGGAAACTGCGCAACAACAAGCGTTGATGGAAACTGAGCAACAGCTTCCGCGGTGCGGGCGGAGGTGCTGAAAACTGCGTGAGAGCTTCTGTGGTGGCTGGCGTGAGGCGGCGGTTGCTAGTACCCCGCGGAGGCCAATAGGCCGGAGCGGCGCTTGGCTGCGAGGGCCGCTCGAGGCTGCTTGCAGCTTTAATTATTATTATTATTCTTCCACCCAAATGAATTGGCTTTTTGGGGGCTTTATCATATTCAAAAACTCACCAAACTTGGCGGAGGCCTTAAGCCTGTTTAAAATTTACGTATTTTAAAGTCGTAGCAAAAATTGCAACAGAAATGTCTCTACGGCGCCACCTAGAAATTGGAAAACACCCTTTTTTACCCTCTGCTATTCACTTATTTTATCGTAGACACATGAAATTTGGTACACTTGTAGAGCTCCCCAAGACGCTCAAATTTACAATTAATGTCATAGTGCAAGTATCACAGGAAGTCAGCCATTTTGATTGAAGTTCCCATTTTGACCCCATTTTTGCCGATTTTTGCCGTTTACAGCCTTTGTATTTGATCTATCTCCTCCTAGGGATTTTTGATTGATCGACTTCAAACTCGGTCAGTCTGTTCATAAGGCATGTCCCATCTAAAGTTATCTAAACGGTGAGTTTTTGAGTATGTTGAAGGGGGTTAGCAGGGGTCAAAGTTCACCTACTCGCCATAAAAAATAAACTGCTATATCTCCTACACAGAAACTCACAGAAGCATCAAAGTTTCTGTGATTGATCATCATCGGGTCTTCTACAATACCCTATGGTCGAATGATGACATCACTTAGGCCACGCCCCCTGAGAACAGGAAGTGTAATGTTTTACTGTGAACTGTCGCTATCTGACCCCTTTGACCTCATCAACATGAAACTGTGCCCAGACACAGAGAACATGTTGGTGTATTGAGGATTCCAACCCCGACCAGCTTCGATGGAGCAGGTGGGCGTGGCGGCGTGGCGAAGTCACCTGTAACGCCATCGCCATACGTTTGGCTCTCAATTCCACATTTTCGGGCCCAGCTGCTGCAAACTCATAAGGATGGACCCTCATCCACTCCCCAACAGGAATCCATCACAATATTTGGTGGGCGTAGCCTAATTTCTCTATAGCGCCCCCTAGAAAACTTTAAATGATCAGCCCCAAGCCATGCTTTAACCTACAAATACGAAACTTTGTACACATGTGTACCTTGTCAGGACGTACAAAAAAGTCTCTTGGAGCCATTGTCTAAACCCCACAGGAAGTCAGCCATTTTGGATTCAAGTTCGGTTTTTGACCCCATTTTTGCCGTTTACAGCCTTCATATTTGATCTATCTCCTCCTAGGGATTTCGATTGATCGGCTTCAAACTCGGTCAGTCTGTTCATAAGGCATGTCTCATCTAAAGTTATCTAAACGGTGAGTTTTTGAGTATGCTGAAGGGGGTTAGCAGGGGTCAAAGTTCACCTACTCGCCATAAAAACATAAACTGCTATATCTCCTACACAGAAACTCACAGAGGCACCAAAGTTTCTGTGATTGATCATCATCGGGTCTCCTACATTACCCTATGGTCGAATGATGACATCACTTAGGCCACGCCCCCTGAGAACAGGAAGTGTAATGTTTTACTGTGAACGTTCGCTATCCGACCCCTTTGACCTCATCAACATGAAACTGTGCCCAGACACCGAAGACATGTTGGTGTATTGAGGATTCCAACCCCGACCAGCTACGATAGAGCAGGTGGGCATGGCGGCGTGGCGAAGTTACCTGTAACGCCATCGCCATACGTTTGGCTCTCAATACCACATTTTCGGGCTCAGCTGCTGCAAACTCACAAGGATGAATATTTATCCACTCCCCGACTGGAATCCATCACAATATTTGTAGGGCGTGGCCTAATTTCTCTATAGCGCCCCCTAGAAAACAGCAGCCCATAGGTTATGTTGTTATTAATTATTTAAATATACATTATTATAACTTTTTATATATATATAAGTTTATTTTGTGGGTAAAGTACAAACATTCATTCATTTTTGCTAGAATAATACAAACAAAGTCATTCAGCAAAACTTATGACACAGCGAAGTAAGAACACACTGGGGTCAGTGTTGATGGAGTACCACTGCACCTTGTGGAGAAATACTGGTACTGCTAGTGCAATACCAGTATTGCGACAGCAGGAGGCAGTGGTACTCCATCAATGAGAAAACAGATCGACGCTACGTATAACAGTCAGCCGGCGACAGCTGGAGCTGCAAAGTTTTCCTGAACATTTTGCTTGCTTTTTGGAGCCACAGAACTGGACTACGCTCAACATTTTGCTTGGATTTTGGAGTTGCAAATACGAACCATGCTTTGGAGCAAGAAGGCTCTGTTGGACCGGAGTTGGAGAAGTTTAATGGGCTTTTGCATCTCAGCTACACGTTCGGGAAACACGGCTGAAATGTTTTTCCAAGGTAACAATTAATAATGTACATCGATCCGAAACCCCAACAAGTAGGCAAAGAAAGGTTTTAAGATGTTCTCCTCGTTATACATTCACAGATATGAAGGTGAGTTTTATTTTTCTTTAAACTGCTAGCACAAGCCTGCTAGCTTTCTAGTAAAAATCTGCTATTTAATTATCTAAAGATTTCTCAGCCATTCTAACGGACACTGTTTGTGCCTTATTTTCAAGCATATTACGTGTGTTTATTGTTAACGACAATAAAGCAGCGGGGAGGGGGGGGGGGGGGGGGGCAGATTACAGTTCAGACTTTTGCTTGAAGTATGACGAAGAAAAACGAGCACAGAGCTTACTCTGGTATCGGAGTTCTAGTTCAGCTGACTGTTCAGATTCAGAGTTATTACTTTTAGAAAAATATGGCCGTGTTGCTTAAGATTTCTGTGTTATTTCGTTTTATTACTTTTGCATGCTTGTTGTGAATGGCTCATTAAGACGGTGTTTAGAGCGGTGTGTACGGCGTTAGCTTCAAGTGGTAGCTTTAACTTGTAGCAACGAATATTTACAAGCTGTCTTAATTGAGGATGGCTTGGAAATCCATGAAAACTTAAACAAAGTACATAGTATTGTTTTATTTGTGTCTTAAGTACGACTTTGTCTTTTATAGCAGTCATAGTTTCTGAAAGTGGAAAAAAAAGCCGCATTCGGGTATACAGTTGTGACGTCAGCGCGGCAGGTGCAAAGAGCCCATTGCTGTTCGTTAAACAGTCGTAACTCGCGGTGCGGTGAGTAATTTATTCCTTCCTGCTGGTTCTGGAAGCCGTCATGTTTGGAACAGTTATTCTGAGGAGGATGCTAACCCAATGCCTGAGGCCTGCAACGTTTTTAATGCTAACGAAGCGCTTTACTAATTCAATAAACTGAATAGTGTGTGTGATACATCCAGTTTCATACATTCAGACTTGTTTGTTATTATGTATAGAAGATGTTTAAAATGTCGTTTTGAAAGAGCTCTGAAAAAATGCTAAGTATCTTTTACAGATCCATTGGGGTTGTAATATTTAGTTGCAGCACTTCCTGTGATTAATACCTAATTAATGGATGGGATTCAGCCTGTGCTATTGTTCTAATGTGCTGAAAGTTAACTGTGCTCTCTTAATGTGCATTGCCCTTGGTTTATTACTGAACAGTGCGGTTTATTAAACTGATACATCTTAACCTTCACCATTTTCCTGACTCATTTCACGATAACGTTAAAGTTGCACTGCATTTACATCTCAGTTGTAGTTAACATCAAGCATGTGGGTGTGGCTTAGTGTAAAACTTTCACTATTTACCATGAAACACAACATTAAATGACTTCCAAATGCAAGATCACAGCTGCATCATCACAACTTCCTCTGTCTTTCTAGAGAACAGCCCTGAACACATTCATGGTCACTTGATGACCTCACTGTAGCCCCGCCACTTTTAAGAGGCAGTCACATGTTTTTTCTGCTGTATGTTTTACTGTTATTCTATAATTTATATGGGTTTCATCATGTGAATACTGACTAAAAATGATAACATAATGAACTCTATGAATGCTGGCTGCTGACCGAACCGCATTGGGGTGTAGAAATGACGAAATGCATTACTTCGCCACACGTGCATATGATCGGCTCTAAATGACACGTGGATCATCGGACTGGCGCCAAATTGAAAACGTATGACCTTTGTTGACCTCTAAAGAGCAAAACAGCATTGAAATGTATTTTGACTCCACTGCGCCCCTACATTGATCCGCCAGCTGTATTTCCTCGCTAAACCAATGAATCTATACCACATTTTTTTGCATCTTGAAGGATAGCCGCCGAACGCATAGATGCGTACCGCCTGGAGGACGGGCGCGGAAACTGCGCAACAACTTCTGTCTTAGCACGTGCGCAGCGTTGATGGAAACTGAGCAACTGCTTCCGCGGTGCGGGCGGAGGCGCTGAAAACTGCGTGAGAACTTCTGTGGTGGCTGGCGTGAGGCGGCGGTTGCTCGTACCCCGCGGTGGCAATAGGCCGGAGCGGCGCTTGGCTGCGAGGGCCGTTCGAGGCTGCTTGCAGCTTTAATTATTATTACGATTCTCCCTCCAAATGAATTGGCTTTTTGGGGGCTTTATCATATTCAAAACTCACCAAACTTGGCGGAGGCCTTAAGCCTGTTTCAAATTTACGTATTTTAAAGTCGTCGCAAAAATTCCACAAGAAATGGCTCAATAGCGCCACCTAGAAATTTTCAAAAGACCCTTTGCTATTCACTTACTTCATCGTAGAGACATGAAATTTGGTACACTTGTAGAGCTCCCCAAGATGCTCAAAATTTACAATTAATGTCATAGTGCAAGTATCACAGGAAGTCAGCCATTTTGGATTGAAGGTCAAATTTTCACCCATTTTTGCCGTTTACAGCCTTCGTATTTGATCGAACTCCTCCTAGGGATTTCGATTGATCGGCTTCAAACTCGGTCAGTCTGTTCATAAGGCATGTCCCATCTAAAGTTATCAAAACGGTGAGTTTTTGAGTATGCTGAAGGGGGGTTAGCAGGGGTCAAAGTTCACCTACTCGCCATAAAAAAATAAACTGATATATCTCCTACACAGAAACTCACAGAGGCACCAAAGTTACTGTGATTGATCATCATCGGCTGCCCTACAATACCCTATGGTCGAATGATGACATCACTTAGGCCACGCCCCCTGAGAACAGGAAGTGTCATGTTTTACTGTGGACGGTCGCTATCTGACCCCTTTGACCTCATCAACATGAAACTGTGCCCAGACACAGAAGACATGTTGGTGTGTTGAGGATTCCAACCACGACCAGATTCGATGGAGCAGGTGGGCGTGGCGGCGTGGCAAAGTGACCTCTAACGCCATCGCCATACGTTTGGCTCTCAATTACACATTTTAAGGCCCAGCTGCTCCAAACTCACAAGGATGGATCTTCATCCACTCCCCGACAGGAATCCATCACAATATTTGGTGGGCGTGGCCTAATTTCTCTATAGCGCCCCTAGAAAACTTTAAATGATCAGCCCCAAGCCATGCTTTAACCTACAATTACCAAACGTTGTACACATGTGTACCTTGTCAGGACTTACAAAAAAGTCTCTTGGAGCCATGGTCTAAACCCCACAGGAAGTCGGCCATTTTAGATTGAAGTTCAGATTTTGACCCCATTTTTGCGTTTACAGCCTCCGTATTTGATCGAACTCCTCCTAGGGATTTTGATTGATCGTCTTCAAACTCGGTCAGTCCGTTAATAAGGCATGTCCCATCTAAAGTTATCAAAACGGTGAGTTTTTGAGAATGCTAAAAGGGGTTAGCAGGGGTCAAAGTTCACCTACACGCCATAAAAACATAAACTGCTATATTTCCTACACAGAAACTCACAGAGGCACCAAAGTTACTGTGATTGATCATCATCGGTGTCCTACAATACCCTATGGTCGAATGATGACATCACTTAGGCCACGCCCCCTGAGAAAAGGAAGTGTCATGTTTACTCTGAACGGTCGCTATCTGACCCCTTTGACCTCATCAACATGAAACTGTGCCCAGACACAGAAGACATGTTGGTGTGTTGAGGATTCCAACCCCGACCAGCTTCGATGGAGCAGCTGGGCGTGGCGGCGTGACGAAGTGACTGTAACGCCATCGCCATACATTTGGCTCTCAATTCCACATTTTTGGGCGCAGCTGCTCCAAACTCACAAGGATGGATCTTCATCCACTCCCTGACAAGAATCCATCACAATATTTGTAGGGTGTGGCCTAATTTCTCTACAGCGCCCCCTAGAAAATTTTAAATGATCAGCCCCAAGCCATGCTTTAGTCTACAATTACGAAACTTTGTACACGTTTGTACCATGTCAGGACTTACAAAAAAGTCTCTTGGAGCCATGGTCTAAACCCCAGAGGAAGTCGGCCATTTTAGATTGAAGTTCAGATTTTGATCCTATTTTTGGTGTTTATAAACCATGTCAGTAATTCGCCACTTGGGGTCAGTATTGCTCCACAAATGAAACAGCAGATAAACAGGATGAACAACAATATCAGTATTTCGCCAGTAGGTGTCAGTGTTCCTCCACCAATGACAGATCCATGGGCGGATGGGCGCGAAAACTTTGTGAGAGCGTTGCCATGAAATTTCTAAAAGGATAGAAATGTCTCAGATATTTTGTTGAATTAAATCATGCAGTAAATGTAGCGTTTTCTGACTTCTTACAAACCATTTCAGTAATTCAGTAAGAATTACTCCAACAATGAAATAGAGTGCTTTAGAAACACAGCTGAAAATGATGAAAAATGACGAACTGTAGTACTTCGCCATGTGCATATGATCGGCTGTAAATTACACGTGGATCTTCCGACTGACGCCAAATTGGATACGTATGACCTTTGTTGACCTCTAAAGAGAACAACAGCATTGAAATATATTTTGGCTCCACTGCGCGTCCTACATTAATCCGCCAGCTATATTTCCTCGCTAAACCAATGAATCTGCACCACATTTTTTGCATCGTCAAGGAGCGCCTCCAAACGCATCAGTGCGTACCGCCTGGTGGACGGGCGTGGAAACTGCGCAACAACTTCTGTGTTAGCACGTGGCCAGCGTTGATGGAAACTGAGCAACAGCTTCCGCGGTGCGGGCGCAGGAGCTGATAACTGCGTGAGAGCTTCTGTGGTGGCTGACGTGAGGCGACGGTTGCTAGTACCCCGCGGTGGCAATAGGCCGGAGCGGCGCTTGGCTGCGAGGGCCGTTCGAGGCTGCTTGCAGCTTTAATTATTATTATGATTCTCCCTCCAAATGAATTGGCTTTTTGGGGGCTTTATCATATTCAAAAACTCACCAAACTTGGCGGAGGCCTCAAACCTGTTTAAAATTTACGTATTTTAAAGTCATCGCAAAAATTCCACAAGAAATGGCTCAATAGCGCCACCTAGAAATTTTCAAAGGACCCTTTGCTATTCACTTACTTCATTGTAGACATGAAATTTGGTACACTTGTAGAGCTTCCCAAGATCTCAAAATTTACAATTAATGTCATAGTGCAAGTATCACAGGAAGTCGGCCATTTGAATTGAAGGTCCAATGTTGAGGCCATTTTTGCCGTTTACAGCCTTGGTATTTGATCGAACTCCTCCTAGGGATTTTGATTGATCGGCTTCAAACTCGGTCAGTCTGTTCATAAGGCATGTCCCATCTAAAGTTATCAAAACGGTGAGTTTTTGAGTATGCTGAAGGGGGGTTAGCAGGGGTCAAGTTCACCTACTCGCCATAAAAAAATAACTGCTATATCTCCTACACAGAAACTCACAGAGGCACCAAAGTTTCTGTGATTGTTCATCATCGGGTGTCCTACAATACCCTATGGTCGAATGATGACATCACTTAGGCCACGCCCATGAGAACAGGAAGTGTAATGTTTTACTGTGGACCTTCGCTATCTGACCCCTTTGACCTCATCAACATGAAACTGTGCCCAGACACAGAAGACATGTTGGTGTATTGAGGATTCCAACCCCGACCAGATTCGATGGAGCAGGTGGGCGTGGGCGGCGTGGCGAAGTGACCTCTAACGCCATCGCCATACGTTTGGCTCTCAATTCCACATTTTCGGGCCCAGCTGCTGCAAACTCACAAGGATGGATCCTCATCCACTCCCCGACAGGAATCCATCACAATATTTGTGGGGCGTGGCCTAATTTCTCTATAGCGCCCCCTAGAAAATTTTAAATGATCAGCCCCAAGCCATGCTTTAACCTACAAATACGAAACTTTGGACACATGTGTATCATGTCAGGACTTACAAAAAGTCTCTTGGAGCCATGGTCTAAACCCCACAGGAAGTCGGCCATTTTAGATTGAAGTTCAGATTTTGACCCCATTTTTGCCGTTTACAGCCTCCGTATTTGATCGAACTCCTCCTAGGGATTTCGATTGATCGGCTTCAAACTCGGTCAGTCTGTTTCATAAGGCATGTCTCATCTAAAGTTATCAAACGGTGAGTTTTTTGAGAATGCTGAAGGGGGTTAGGAGGGGTCAAAGTTCACCTACTCGCCGTAAAAAAATAAACTGCTATATCTCCTACACAGAAACTCACAGAGGCACCAAAGTTTCTGTGATTGATCATCATCGGGTCTCCTACAATACCCTATGGTCGAATGATGGCATCACTTAGGCCACGCCCCCTGAGAAAAGGAAGTGTCATGTTTTACTTTGAATGGTCGCTATCTGACCCCTTTGACCTCATCAATATGAAACTGTGCCCAGACACAGAAGACATGTTGGTGTGTTGAGGATTCCAACCCCGACCAGCTTCGATGGAGCAGCTGGGCGTGGCGGCGTGGCGAAGTGACCTGTAACGCCATCGCCATACGTTTGGCTCTCAATTCCACATTTTTGGGCGCAGCTGCTCCAAACTCACAGGATGGATCTTCATCCACTCCCCGACAGGAATCCATCACAATATTTGTAGGGTGTGGCCTAATTTCTCTATAGCGCCCCCTAGAAAATTTTTAAATGATCAGCCCCAAGCCATGCTTTAACCTACAATTACGAAACTTTGTACACATGTGTACCATGTCAGGACTTACAAAAAAGTCTCTTGGAGCCATGGTCTAAACCCCAGAGGAAGTCGGCCATTTTAGATTGAAGTTCAGATTTTGATCCCATTTTGCCGTTTATAAACCATTTCAGTAATTCGCCACTTGGGGTCAGTATTGCTCCACAAATGAAACAGCAGATAAACAGGATGAAGAACAATATCAGTATTTCGCCAGTAGGTGTCAGTGTTCCTCCACCAATGACAAACAGATCCACGGGCGGATGGGCGCGAAACTTTGTGAGAGCGTTGCCATGAAATTTCTAAAAGGATAGAAATGTCTCAGATAATTTTTGTTGAATTAAATCATGTAGTAAATGTAGCATTTTCTTACTTCTTACAAACCATTTCAGTAATTCGCCAATCTGAGTAAGAATTACTCCAACAATGAAATAGAGTGCTTTAGAAACACAGCTGAAAATGATGAAAAATGACGAACTGTAGTACTTCGCCATGTGCATATGATCGGCTGTAAATTACACGTGGATCTTCCGACTGACGCCAAATTGGATACGTATGACCTTTGTTGACCTCTAAAGAGCAAAACAGCATTGAAACGTAGTTTGACTCCACTGCGCCCCCTACATTAATCCGCCAGCTATATTTCCTCGCTAACCAATGAATCTGCACCACATTTTTTTGGCATCGTCAAGGAGCGCAGCCGAACGCATCGATGCGTACCACCTGGTGGACGGGCGCAGAAACTGCGCAACAACTTCTGTGTTAGCACGTGGGCAGCGTTGATGGAAACTGAGCAACAGCTTCCGCGGTGCGGGCGGAGGCGCAGAAAACTGCGTGAGAGCTTCTGTGGTGGCTGGCGTGAGGCGATGGTTGCTAATACCCCGCGGTGGCATAGGCCGGAGCGGCGCTTGGCTGCGAGGGCCGTTCGAGGCTGCTTGCAGCTTTAATTATTATTATTATTATTCTTCCACCCAAATGAATTGGCTTTTTGAGGGCTTTATCATATTCAAAAACTCACCAAACTTGGCGGACGCGTAAAGGGAGTTTCAAAATTTTGTATTTTAAGGTCATTGCAAAAATCCCATAAGAAATGGCTCAATAGCGCCACCTAGAAATTTTCAAAGGACCCTTTGCTATTCACTTACTTCATTGTAGAGACATGAAATTTGGTACACTTGTAGAGCTCCCCAAGATGCTCAAAATTTACAATTAATGTCATAGTGCAAGTATCACAGGAAGTCGGCCATTTTGGATTGAAGGTCCAATTTTGAGGCCATTTTTGCCGTTTACAGCCTCCGTATTTGATCGAACTCCTCCTAGGGATTTCCATTGATCGGCTTCAAACTCAGTCAGTCTGTTCATAAGGCATGTCCATCTAAAGTTATCAAAACGGTGAGTTTTTGAGAATGCTGAAGGGGGGTTGACAGGGGTCAAAGTTCACCTACTCGCCATAAAAAATAATCTGCTATATCTCCTACACAGAAACTCACAGAGGCACCAAAGTTTCTATGATTGATCATCATCGGGTGTCCTACAATACCCTATGGTCGAATGATGACATCACTTTGGCCACTTCCCCTGAGAACAGGAAGTGTAATGTTTTACTGTGAACTTTCACTATCTGACCCCTTTGACCTCATCAACATGAAACTGTGCCCAGACACAGAAGACATGTTGGTGTATTGAGGATTCTAATCCCTACCAGCTACGATGGAGCAGGTGGGCGTGGCGGCGTGGCGAAGTGACCTGTAACGCCATCGCCATACGTTTTGCTCTCAATTCCACAGTTTCGGTCCCAGCTGCTCCAAACTCACAAGGATGGATCTTCATCCACTCCCCGACAGGAATCCATCACAATATTTGGTGGGCGTGGCCTAATTTCTCTATAGCGCCCCCTAGAAAATTTAAATGATCAGCCCCAAGCCATGCTTTAACCTACAATTACGAACTTTGTACACATTTGTATCATGTCAGGACTTCAAAGAAAGTCTCTTGGAGCCATGGTCTAAACCCCAGGAAGTCGGCCATTTTGGATTGAAGTTCAAATTTTGACCCCATTTTTGCCGTTTACAGCCTTCCTATTTGATCGAACTCCTCCTAGAGATTTCGATTGATCGGCTTCAAACTCGGTCAGTCTGCTCATGAGGCATGTCCCATCTAAAGTTATCAAAACGGTGAGTTTTTGAGAATGCTGAAGGGGGGTTAGCAGGGGTCAAAGTTCACCTACTCGCCGTAAAAAAATAAACTGCTATATCTCCTACACAGAAACTCACAGAGGCACCAAAGTTTCTGTGATTGATCATCATCGGGTGTCCTACAATACCCTATGGTCGAATGATGACATCACTTAGGCCACGCCCCCTGAGAAAAGGAAGTGTAATGTTTTACTGTGAACGTTCGCTATCTGACCCCTTTGACCTCATCAACATGAAACTGTGCCCAGACACAGAAGACATGTTGGTGTGTTGAGGATTCCAACCCCGACCAGCTACGATGGAGCAGGTAGGCGTGGCGGCGTGGCGAAGTGACCTGTAACGCCATCGCCATACGTTTGGCTCTCAATTCCACATTTTTGGGCACAGCTGCTCCAAACTCACAAGGATGGATCTTCATCCACTCCCCCCGACAGGAATCCATCACAATATTTGTAGGGTGTGGCCTAATTTATCTATAGCGCCCCCTAGAAAATTTAAATGATCAGCCCCAAGCCATGCTTTAACCTACAATTACGAAACTTTGTACACGTGTGTACCATGTCAGGACTTACAAAAAAGTCTCTTGGAGCCATGGTCTAAACCCAGAGGAAGTCGGCCATTTTAGATTGAAGTTCAGATTTTGATCCCATTTTTTGGCGTTTATAAACCATTTCAGTAATTCGCTTGGGGTCAGTATTGCTCCACAAATGAAACAGCAGATAAACAAGATGAAGAACAATATCAGTGTTTCGCCAGTAGGTGTCAGTGTTCCTCCACCAATGACAAACAGATCCACGGGCGGATGGGCGTGAAAACTTTGTGAGAGCGTTGCCATGACATTTCTAAAAGGAGAAATGTCTCAGATAATTTTTTGTTGAATTAAATCATGCAGTAAATGTAGCGTTTTCTTACTTCTTCCAAACCATTTCAGTAATTCGCCACTCTGAGTAAGTATTACTCCAACAATGAAATAGTGCTTTAGAAACACAGCTGAAAATGATGAAAATGACGAACTGTAGTACTTCGCCATGTGCATACGATCGGCTGTAAATTACACGTGGATCATCCGACTGACGCCAAATTGGATACGTATGACCTTTGTTGACCTCTAAAGAGAACAACAGCATTGAAATATATTTTGACTCCACTGCGCGTCCTACATTAATCCGCCAGCTATATTTCCTCGCTAAACCAATGAATCTGCACCACATTTTTGAATCGTCAAGGAGCACCTCCGAACGCATCAGTGCGTACCGCCTGTTGGACGGGCGCGGAAACTGCGCAACAACTTCTGTGTTAGCACGTGGTCAGCGTTGATGGAAACTGAGCAACAGCTTCCGCGGTGCGGGCGGAGGAGCTGAAAACTGCGTGAGAGCTTCTGTGGTGGCTGACGTGAGGTGACGGTTGCTAGTACCCGCGGTGGCAATAGGCCGGAGCGGCGCTTGGCTGCGAGGGCCGTTCGAGGCTGCTTGCAGCTTTAATTATTATTATTCTCCCTCCAAATGAATTGGCTTTTTGGGGGCTTTATCATATTCAAAACTCACCAAACTTGGCGGAGGCCTTAAGCCTGTTTCAAATTTACGTATTTCAAAGTCGTCGCAAAAATTCCACAAGAAATGGCTCAATAGCGCCACCTAGAAATTTTCAAGGACCCTTTGCTATTCACTTACTTCATCGTAGAGACATGAAATTTGGTACACTTGTAGAGCTCCCCAAGATGCTCAAAATTTACAATTAATGTCATAGTGCAAGTATCACAGGAAGTCGGCCATTTTGGATTGAAGGTCCAATTTTGAGCCCATTTTTGCCGTTTACAGCCTCCGTATTTGATCGAACTCCTCCTAGGGATTTCCATTGACCGGCTTCAAACTCGGTCAGTCTGTTCATAAGGCATGTCCCATCTAAAGTTATCAAAACGGTGAGTTTTTGAGTATGCTGAAGGGGGTTAGCAGGGGTCAAAGTTCACCTACTCGCCGTAAAAAAATAAACTGCTATATCTCCTACACAGAAACTCACAGAGGCACCAAAGTTTCTGTGATTGATCATCATCGGGTGTCCTACAACACCCTATGGCCGAATGATGACATCACTTAGGCCACGCCCCTGAGAACAGGAAGTGTAATGTTTTACTGTGAACTGTCGCTATCTGACCCCTTTGACCTCATCAACATGAAACTGTGCCCAGACACAGAAAACATGTTGGTGTATTAAGGATTCCAACCCCGACCAGCTTCGATGGAGCAGTGGGCGTGGTGGCGTGGCGAAGTGACCTGTAATGCCATCGCCATACGTTTGGCTCTCAATTCCACATTTTTGGGCCCAGCTGCTCCAATTTCACAAGGATGGATCCTCATCCACTCCCCGACAGGAATCCATCACAATATTTGGTGGGTGTGGCCTAATTTCTCTATAGCGCCCCCTAGAACACTTTAAATGATCAGCCCCAAGCCATGCTTTAACCTACAATTACGAAACTTTGTACACGTGTGTACCTTGTCAGGACTTACAAAAAAGTCTCTTGGAGCCATGGTCTAAACCCCACAGGAAGTCAGCCATTTTGGATTAAAGTTTGGATTTTGACCCATTTTTGCCGTTTACAGCCTTCGTATTTGATCGAACTCCTCCTAGGGATTTCGATTGATCGGCTTCAAACTCCGTCAGTCTGTTCATAAGGCATGTCCCATCTAAAGTTATCAAAACGGTGAGTTTTTGAGTAAGCTGAAGGGGCTTAGCAGGGGTCAAAGTTCACCTACTCCATAAAAATAAACTGCTATATCTCCTACACAGAAACTCACAGAGGCACCAAAGTTACTGTGATTGATCATCATCGGCTCTCCTACAATACCCTATGGTCGAATGATGACATCACTTAGGCCACGCCCCATGAGAACAGGAAGTGTAATGTTTTACTGTTAACGGTCGCTATCTCAAGCCTTTGACCTCATCAACATGAAACTGTGCCCAGACACAGAAGACATGTTGGTGTGTTGAGGATTCTAATCCCGACCAGCTACGATGGAGTAGGTGGGCGTGGCGGCGTGGCGAAGTGACCTCTAACGCCATCGCCATACGTTTGGCTCTCAATTCCACATTTTTGGGCGCAGCTGCTCCAAACTCACAAGGATGGATCCTCATCCACTCTCCGACAGGAATCCATCACAATATTTGGTGGGCGTCGCCTAATTTCTCTATAGCGCCCCCTAGAAAACTTTAAATGATGAGCCCCAAGCCATGCTTTAACGTACAATTACGAAACGTTGTACACATGTGTGCCATGTCGGACATACAAAAAAGTCTCTTGGAGCCATGGTCTAAACCCCACAGGAAGTCGGCCATTTTAGATTGAAGTTCAGATTTTGACCCCATTTTTGCCATTTACAGCCTTCGTATTTGATCGAACTCCTCCTAGGGATTTCGATTGATCGGCGTCAAACTCGGTCAGTCCGTTCATAAGGCATGTCCCATCTAAAGTTATCAAAACGGTGAGTTTTTGAGAATGCTGAGGGGGGTTAGCAGGGGTCAAAGTTCACCTACTCGCCATAAAAACATAAACTACTATATTTCCTACACAGAAACTCACAGAGGCACCAAAGTTTCTGTGATTGATCATCATCGGGTGTCCTACAATACCCTATGGTCGAATGATGACATCACTTAGGCCACGCCCCCTGAGAAAAGGAAGTGTCATGTTTTACTTTGAACGGTCGCTATCTGACCCCTTTGACCTCATCAACATGAAACTGTGCCCAGACACAGAAGACATGTTGGTGTGTTGAGGATTCCAACCCCGACCAGCTTCGATGGAGCAGCTGGGTGTGGCGGCGTGGCGAAGTCACCTGTAACGCCATCGCCATACGTTTGGCTCTCAATTCCACATTTTTGGGCGCAGCTGCTCCAAACTCACAAGGATGGATCTTCATCCACTCCCCGACAGGAATCCATCACAATATTTATAGGGTGTGGCCTAATTTCTCTATAGCGCCCCTAGAAAATTTTAAATGATCAGCCCCAAGCCATGCTTTAACCTAGAATTACGAAACTTTGTACACGTGTGTACCATGTCAGGACTTACAAAAAAAGTCTCTTGGAGCCATGGTCTAAACCCCAGAGGAAGTCGGCCATTCTTGATTGAAGTTCAGATTTTCATCCCATTTTTGCCGTTTATAAACCATTTCAGTAATTCGCCACTTGGGGTCAGTATTACTCCACAAATGAAACAGCAGATAAACAGGATGAAGAACAATATCAGTATTTCGCCAGTAGGTGTCAGTGTTCCTCCACCAATGACAAACAGATCCACGGGCGGATGGGCGTGAAAACTTTGTGAGAGCCTTGCCATGAAATTTCTAAAAGGATAGAAATGTCTCAGATAATTTTTGTTGAATTAAATCATGCAGTAAATGTAGCGTTTTCTTACTTCTTACAAACCATTTCAGTAATTCGCCACTCTGAGTAAGTATTACTCCAACAATGAAATAGAGTGCTTTAGAAACACAGCTGAAGATGATGAAAAATGATGAACTGTAGTACTTCGCCATGTGCATATGATCGGCTGTAAATGCACGTGGATCATCCGACTGACGCCAAATTGGATACGTATGACCTTTGTTGACCTCTAAAGAGAACAACAGCATTGAAATTATTTTGACTCCACTGCGCGTCCTACATTAATCCGCCAGCTATATTTCCTCGCTAAACCAATGAATCTGCACCACATTTTTTGCATCGTCAAGGAGCGCCTCCGAACGCATCAGTGCGTACCGCCTGGTGGACGGGCGCGGAAACTGCGCAACAACTTCTGTGTTAGCACGTGGCCAGCATTGATGGAACTGAGCAACAGCTTCCGCGGTGCGGGCGGAGGAGCTGAAAACTGTGTGAGAGCTTCTGTGGTGGCTGACGTGAGGCGACGGTTGCTAGTAGACCCGCGGTGGCAATAGGCCGGAGCGGCGCTTGGCTGCGAGGGCCGTTCGAGGCTGCTTGCAGCTTTAATTATTATTATTATTACGATTCTCCCTCCAAATGAATTGGCTTTTTGGGGGCTTTATCATATTCAAAAACTCACCAAACTTGGCGGAGGCCTTAAGCCTGTTTCAAATTTACGTATTTTAAAGTCGTCGCAAAAATTCCACAAGAAATGGCTCAATAGCGCCACCTAGAAATTTTCAAAGGACCCTTTGCTATTCACTTACTTCATCGTAGAGACATGAAATTTGGTACACTTGTAGAGCTCCCCAAGATGCTCAAAATTTACAATTAATGTCATAGTGCAAGTATCACAGGAAGTCAGCCATTTTGGATTGAAGGTCAAATTTTCACCCCATTTTTGCCGTTTACAGCCTTCGTATTTCATCGAACTCCTCCTAGGGATTTCGATTGATCGGCTTCAAACTCGGTCAGTCTGTTCATAAGGCATGTCCCATCTAAAGTTATCAAAACTGTGAGTTTTTGAGTATGTGAAGGGGGTTTGCAGGGGTCAAAGTTCACCTACTCGCCATAAAAAAATAAAACTGCTATATCTCCTACACAGAAATGCACAGAGGCACCAAAGTACTGTGATTGATCATCATCGGCTGCCCTACAATACCCTATGGTCGAATGATGACATCACTTAGGCCACGACCCCTGAGAACAGGAAGTGTAATGTTTTACTGTGGACGGTCGCTATCTGACCCCTTTGACCTCATCAACATGAAACTGTGCCCAGACACAGAAAACATGTTGGTGTATTGAGGATTCCAACCCCGACCAGCTTCGATGGAGCAGGTGGGCGTGGCGGCGTGGCGAAGTGACCTGTAACGCCATCGCCATACGTTTGGCTCTCAATTCCACATTTTTGGGCCCAGCTGCTCCAATTTCACAAAGATGGACCCTCATCTACTCCCCGACAGGAATCCATCACAATATTTTGTGGGTGTGGCCTAATTTCTCTATAGCGCCCCCTAGAACACTTTAAATGATC
This sequence comes from Poeciliopsis prolifica, assembly GCF_027474105.1. Taxonomy (NCBI): domain Eukaryota; kingdom Metazoa; phylum Chordata; class Actinopteri; order Cyprinodontiformes; family Poeciliidae; genus Poeciliopsis; species Poeciliopsis prolifica. The sequence continues at coordinate 84,682 of NW_026562566.1, read as the reverse complement.
AGCCCCAAGCCATGCTTTAACCTACAATTACGAAACTTTGTACACGTGTGTACCTTGTCAGGACTTACAAAAAAGTCTCTTGGAGCCATTGTCTAAACCCCACAGGAAGTCAGCCATTTTGGATTGAAGTTTGGATTTTGACCCATTTTTGCCGTTTACAGCCTTCCTATTTTGATCGAACTCCTCCTAGGGATTTTGATTGATCGGCTTCAAACTCCGTCAGTCTGTTCATAAGGCATGTCCATCTAAAGTTATCAAAACGGTGAGTTTTGAGAATGCTGAAGGGGGGTTAGCAGGGGTCAAAGTTCACCTACTCCCATAAAAAAATAAACTGCTATATCTCCTACACAGAAACTCACAGAGGAACCAAAGTTTGAGTGATTGATCATCATCGGGTCTCCTAGAATACCCTATGGTCGAATGATGACATCACTTAGGCCACGCCCCTGAGAACAGGAAGTGTAATGTTTTACTGTGAACGTTCGCTATCTGACCCCTTTGACCTCATCAACATGAAACTGTGCCCAGACACAGAAGACATGTTGGTGTATTGAGGATTCCAACCCGACCAGCTACGATAGAGCAGGTGGTCATGGCGGCGTGGCGAAGTTACCTGTAACGCCATCGCCATACGTTTGGCTCTCAATACCACATTTTCGGGCTCAGCTGCTGCAAACTCACAAGGATGAATATTTATCCACTCCCCGACTAGAATCCATCACAATATTTGTAGGGCGTGGCCTAATTTCTCTATACGCCCCCTAGAAAAACAGCAGCCCATAGGTTATGTTGTTATAATTATTTAAATATACATTATTATAACTTTTTATATATATATAAGTTTATTTTGTGGGTTAAAGTACAAACATTCATTAATTTTTGCTAGAAATAATACAAACAAAGTCATTCAGCAAAACTTATGACACAGCGAAGTAAGAACACACTGGGGTCAGTGTTGATGGAGTACGACTGGCACCTTGTGGCGATATACTGGTACTGCTAGTGCAATACCAGTATTGCCCCAGCAGGAGGCAGTGGTACTCCATCAATGAGAAAACAGATCGACGCTACGTAATAAACAGTCAGCCGGCGACAGCTGGAGCTGCGAAGTTTCCTGAACATTTTGCCTGCTTTTTTGGAGCCACAGAACTGGACTACGCTCAACATTTTGCTTGGATTTTGGAGTTGCAAATCCGAACCACGCTTTTGAGCAAGAAGGCTCTGTTGGACCGGAGTTGGAGAAGTTTAAACTGAGCAACAGCTTCCGCGGTGCGGGCGGAGGCGCTGAAAACTGCGTGAGAGCTTCTGTGGTGGCTGGCGTGAGGCGGCGGTTGCTCGTACCCGCGGTGGCAATAGGCCGGAGCGGCGCTTGGCTGCGAGGGCCGTTCGAGGCTGCTTGCAGCTTTAATTAGGCCCGAGCAGCTAAGCGCTGCGAAGGCCTATTGTTTTCCTATTGTTATTAGGCCGAGCAGCTAAGCGCTGCGAAGGCCTATTGTTTTCCTATTGTTTATTATTATTATTATTCTTCCACCCAAATGAATTGGCTTTTTGGGGGCTTTATCATATTCAAAAACTCACCAAACTTGGCAGAGGCCTTAAGCCTGTTTAAAATTTAAGTATTTTAAAGTCGTCGCAAAAATTGCAACAGAAATGTCTCTACGGCGCCACCTAGAAATTGGAAAAACACCCTTTTTTACCCTCTGCTATTCACTTACTTTATCGTAGAGACATGAAATTTGGTACACTTGTAGAACTCCCCAAGACGCTCAAAATTTACAATTAATGTCATAGTGCAAGTATCACAGGAAGTCAACCATTTTTGATTGAAGTTCCCATTTTGACCCCATTTTTGCCAATTTTTGCCGTTTACAGCCTTTGTATTTGATCTATCTCCTCCTAGGATTTTGATTGATCGACTTCAAACTTGGTCAGTCTGTTCATAAGGCATGTCCCATCTAAAGTTATCTAAACGGTGAGTTTTTGAGTATGTTGAAGGGGGGTCAGCAGGGGTCAAAGTTCACCTACTCGCCGTAAAAAATAAACTGCTATATCTCCTACACAGAAACTCACAGAAGCACCAAAGTTTCTGTGATTCATTATCATCGGGTCTTCTACAATACCCTATGGTCGAATGATGACCTCACTTAGGCCACGCCCCCTGAGAACAGGAAGTGTAATGTTTTACTGTGAACTGTCGCTATCTGACCCCTTTGACCTCATCAACATGAAACTGTGCCCAGACACAGAAAACATGTTGGTGTATTGAGGATTCCACCCCGACCAGCTACGATGGAGCAGATGGGCGTGGCGGCGTGGCGAAGTGACCTCTAACGCCATCGCCATACGTTTGGCTCTCAATTCCACATTTTCGGTCCCAGCTGCTCCAAATTCACAACGATGGATCCTCATCGACTCCCCGACAGGAATCCATCACAATATTTGGTGGGCGTGGCCTAATTTCTCTATAGCGCCCCCTAGAAAACTTTAAATGATCAGCCCCAAGCCATGCTTTAACCTACAAATACGAAACTTTGTATACATCTGTACCTTGTCAGGACGTACAAAAAAGTCTCTTGGAGCCATGGTCTAAACCCCACAGGAAGTCGGCCATTTTGGATTCAAGTTCGGTTTTTGACCCCATTTTGCCGTTTACAGCCTTCATATTTGATCTATCTCCTCCTAGGGATTTCGATTGATCGGCTTCAAACTCGGTCAGTCTGTTCATAAGGCATGTCTCATCTAAAGTTATCTAAACGGTGAGTTTTTGAGTATGCTGAAGGGGGGTTAGCAGGGGTCAAAGTTCACCTACTCGCTGTAAAAACATAAACTGCTATATCTCCTACACAGAAACTCACAGAGGCACCAAAGTTTCTGTGATTCATTATCATCGGGTCTCCTACAATACCCTATGGTCGAATGATGACATCACTTAGGCCACGCCCCCTGAGAATAGGAAGTGTCATGTTTTACTGTCAACGGTCGCTATCTGACCCCTTTGACCTCATCAACATGAAACTGTGCCCAGACACAGAAGACATGTTGGTGTATTGAGGATTCCAACCCCGACCAGCTACGATGGAGCAGGTGGGCGTGGTGGTGTGGCGAAGTGACCTGTAACGCCATTGCCATACGTTTGGCTCTCAATTCCACATTTTTGGGCCCAGCTGCTCCAAATTCACAAGGATGGATCCTCATCCACTCGCCGACAGAAATCCATCACAATATTTGTAGGGCGTGGCCTAATTTTTCTATAGCGCCCCCTAGAAAACAGCAGCCCATGAAATACAGGTTATGTTATGTTATTAATTATTTAAAATATATAGTATTATAAGTTTTTATATATATATAAGTTTATTTTGTGGGTGAGAGTACAAATATTAATTAATTTTGGCTAGAAATAAAAGAAAACGTAATTCAGCAAAACTGTTTATAAACCATTTCAGTAATTCGCCACTTGGGGTCAGTCTTACTCCACGAATGAAACAGCGGATAAACAGGATGACGAACAATATCAGTATTCCGCCAGCAGGGGTCAGTCTTACTCCACGAATGAAACAGCAGACAAACAGGATGAAGAACAATACCAGTATTGCGTCAGCAGGGGTCAGTGTTACTCCACCAATGACAAACAGATCGACGGCGGATGGCCATGAAAACATTGCGAGCGCGTTTGCCGTGAGATTTCCAAAAGAAAGCTGTTACATTTAACCTGAAATGTTATATGTAAGCCCTCAGATAATTTTTGTTGGCTTAAAACACGGAGTAAATGTAGCGTTTTGTTAATAACTGTTATTTACTACCGCAAGTAAATGCATCAATTCCAGTCGTCTGTGCCTTACTGGTCAGTTAAGTGTAACTGTCGTGGAGCTGCTACGTCATAGCAGTCGGCCGGCGACAGCTGGAGCTGCGAAGTTTTCCTGAACATTTTGCCTGCTTTTAGGAGCCACAGAACTGGACTACGCTCAACATTTTGCTTGTGTTTGGAGTTGGAAATCCGAACCACGCTTTTGAGCAGAAGGCTCTGTTTGACCGGAGTTGGAGCAGTTTTAATGCGCTCTTTGCACCTGAGCTTCCGCGTTCCGGAAATACGGCTCAAATGTTTTTCCAAGGTAACAATTAATAATGTACATCGATCCGAAGCCCAACAAGTAAGCCGGAGAAAAGTTTTAAGATGTTTGCCTCGTTATACATTCACAGATATGAAGGTGAGTTTTATTTTCTCTAAACTGCTAGCACAAGCCAGCTAGCTTGTGCTAGCAGGGATTATTCTCTGACATTTTTATTGTAAAAATCTGCTATTTAATTATCTAAAGATTTCTCAGCCATTCTAACGGACACTGTTTGTGCCTTATTTTCAAGCATATTACGTGTGTTTATTGTTAACGACAATAAAGCAGCGGGGAGGGGGGGGGGGGGCAGATTACAGTTCAGAGTTTTTGCTTGAATTATGAAGAACAAAAACGAGCACAGAGCTTACTCTGGTATCGGAGTTCTAGTTCAGCTGACTGTTCAGATTGAGAGTTATTACTTTTAGAAAAATATGGCCGTGTTGCTTAAGATTTCTGTGTTATTTCATTTTATTACTTTTGGATGCTTGTTGTGAATGGCTCATTAAGACGGTGCTTAGAGCGGTGTGTACGGCGTTAGCTCCAAGTGGTAGCTTTAACTTGTAGCAACGAATATTTACAAGCTGTCTTAATTGAGGATGGCTTGGAAATTCATGAAAACTTAAACAAGTACATAGTATTGTTTTATTTGTGTCTTAAGTACGACTTTGTGTTTTATAGCAGTCATAGTTTCTGAAAGTGGAAAAAAGAGCCGCATTCGGGTATACAGTTGTGACGTCAGCGCGACAGGTGCAAAGAGCCCATTGCTGTTCGTTTAAACAGTCGTAACTCGCGGTGCGGTGAGTAATTTATTCCTTCCTGCTGGTTCTGGAAGCCGTCATGTTTGGAACAGTTATTCTGAGCAGGATGCTAACCCAATGCCTGAGGCCTGCAACGTTTTTAATGCTAACGAAGCGCTTTACTAATTCAATAAACTGAATAGTGTGTTTGATACATCCAGTTTCATACATTCAGACTTGTTTGTTATTATGTATAGAAGATGTTTAAAATGTCGTTTCAAAGAGCTCTGAGAAAATGCTAAGTATCTTTTTACCGATCCAATGGGGTTGTAATATTTAGTTGCAGCACTTCCTGTGATTAATACCTAATTAATGGATGGAATTCAGCCTGTGCTATTGTTCTAATGTGCTGAAAGTTAACTGTGCTCTGTTAATGTGCATTGCCCTTGGTTTATTACTGAACAGTGCGGTTTATTAAACTGATACATCTTAACCTTCACCATTTTCCTGACTCATTTCACGATAACGTTAAAGTTGCACTGCATTTAGATCTCAGTTGTAGTTAACATCAAGCATGTGGGTGTGGCTTAGTGTAAAACTTTCACTATTTACCATGAAACATCAACATTAAATGACTTTCAAATGCAAGATCACAGCTGCATCACACTTCCTCTGTCTTTCTAGAGAACAGCCCTGAAAACATTTCCATGGTCACTTGATGACCTCACTGTAGCCCCGCCCACTTTTAAGAGGCAGTCACATGTTTTTTCTGCTGTATATTTTACTGTTATTCTATCATTTATATGGGTTTCATCATGTGAATACTGACTAAAAATGATAACATGATGAACTCTATTAATGCTGGCTGCTGACCGAACCGCATTGGGGTGTAGAAATGACGAAATGTATTACTTCGCCATGTGCATACGATCGGCTCTAAATGACACGTGGATCATCCGACAGGCACCAAATTGAATACGTATGACCTTTGTTGACCTCTAAAGAGCAAAACAGCATTGAAATGTATTTTGACTCCACTTCGCCCCCTACATTAATCCGCCAGCTATATTTCCTCGCTAAAACAATGAATCTGCACCACATTTTTTGCATCGTCAAGGAGCGCCGCCGAACGCGTCGATGCGTACGCCTGGTGGACGGGCGCGGAAACTGCGCAACAACAAGCGGTGATGGAAACTGAGCAACAGCTTCCGCGGTGCGGGCGGAGGTGCTGAAAACTGCGTGAGAGCTTCTGTGGTGGCTGGCGTGAGGCGGCGGTTGCTAGTACCCCGCGGAGGCCAATAGGCCGGAGCGGCGCTTGGCTGCGAGGGCCGCTCGAGGCTGCTTGCAGCTTTAATTATTATTATTATTCTTCCACCCAAATGAATTGGCTTTTTGGGGGCTTTATCATATTCAAAAACTCACCAAACTTGGCGGAGGCCTTAAGCCTGTTTAAAATTTACGTATTTTAAAGTCGTAGCAAAAATTGCAACAGAAATGTCTCTACGGCGCCACCTAGAAATTGGAAAAAACACCTTTTTTACCCTCTGCTATTCATTATTTTATCGTAGACACATGAAATTTGGTACACTTGTAGAGCTCCCAAGACGCTCAAAATTTACAATTAATGTCATAGTGCAAGTATCACAGGAAGTCAGCCATTTTGATTGAAGTTCCCATTTTGACCCCATTTTTGCCGATTTTTGCCGTTTACAGCCTTTGTATTTGATCTATCTCCTCCTAGGGATTTTGATTGATCGACTTCAAACTCGGTCAGTCTGTTCATAAGGCATGTCCCATCTAAAGTTATCTAAACGGTGAGTTTTTGAGTATGCTGAAGGGGGGTTAGCAGGGGTCAAAGTTCACCTACTCGCCATAAAAAAATAAACTGCTATATCTCTTACACAGAACTCACAGAAGCATCAAAGTTTTCTGTGATTGATCATCATCGGGTCTTCTACAATACCCTATGGTCGAATGATGACATCACTTAGGCCACGCCCCCTGAGAACAGGAAGTGTAATGTTTTACTGTGAACTGTCGCTATCTGACCCCTTTGGCCTCATCAACATGAAACTGTGCCCAGACACAGAGAACATGTTGGTGTATTGAGGATTCCAACCCCGACCAGCTTCGATGGAGCAGGTGGGTGTGGTGGCGTGGCGAAGTCAACCTGTAACGCCATCGCCATACGTTTGGCTCTCAATTCCACATTTTCGGGCCCAGCTGCTGCAAACTCATAAGGATGGACCTCATCCACCCCCAACAGGAATCCATCAATATTTTGGTGGCGTAGCCTAATTTCTCTATAGCGCCCCCTAGAAAACTTTAAATGATCAGCCCCAAGCCATGCTTTAACCTACAAATACGAAACTTTGTACACATGTGTACCTTGTCAGGACGTACAAAAAAGTCTCTTGGCCATTGTCTAAACCCCACAGGAAGTCAGCCATTTTGGATTCAAGTTCGGTTTTTTGACCCCATTTTTGCCGTTTACAGCCTTCATATTTGATCTATCTCCTCCTAGGGATTTCGATTGATCGGCTTCAAACTCGGTCAGTCTGTTCATAAGGCATGTCTCATCTAAAGTTATCTAAACGGTGAGTTTTTGAGTATGCTGAAGGGTGTTAGCAGGGGTCAAAGTTCACCTACTCGCCATAAAACATAAACTTCTATATCTCCTACACAGAAACTCACAGAGGCACCAAAGTTTCTGTGATTGATCATCATCGGGTCTCCTACATTACCCTATGGTCGAATGATGACATCACTTAGGCCACGCCCCCTGAGAACAGGAAGTGTAATGTTTTACTGTGAACGTTCGCTATCCGACCCCTTTGACCTCATCAACATGAAACTGTGCCAAGACACAGAACACATGTTGGTGTATTGAGGATTCCAACCCCGACCAGCTACGATAGAGCAGGTGGGCATGGCGGCGTGGCGAAGTTACCTGTAACGCCATCGCCATACGTTTGGCTCTCAATACCACATTTTCGGGCTCAGCTGCTGCAAACTCACAAGGATGAATATTTATCCACTCCCCGACTGGAATCCATCACAATATTTGTAGGGCGTGGCCTAATTTCTCTATAGCGCCCCCTAGAAAACAGCAGCCCATAGGTTTATGTTGTTATTAATTATTTAAATATACATTATTATAACTTTTATATATATATAAGTTTATTTTGTGGGTTAAAGTACAAACATTCATTCATTTTGCTAGAAATAATACAAACAAAGTCATTCAGCAAACTTATGACACAGCGAAGTAAGAACACACTGGGGTCAGTGTTGAGGAGTACCACTGGCACCTTGTGGAGAAATACTGGTACTGCTAGTGCAATACCAGTATTGCGACAGCAGGAGGCAGTGGTACTCCATCAATGAGAAAACAGATCGACGCTACGTAATAACAGTCAGCCGGCGACAGCTGAGCTGCAAAGTTTTCCTGAACATTTTGCTTGCTTTTTGGAGCCACAGAACTGGACTACGCTCAACATTTTGCTTGGATTTTGGAGTTGCAAATACGAACCACGCTTTGGAGCAAGAAGGCTCTGTTGGACCGGAGTTGGAGAAGTTTAATGGCTCTTTGCATCTCAGCTTACACGTTCGGGAAACACGGCTGAAATGTTTTTCCAAGGTAACAATTAATAATGTACATCGATCCGAAACCCCAACAAGTAAGGCAAAGAAAGGTTTAAGATGTTCTCCTCGTTATACATTCACAGATATGAAGGTGAGTTTTTATTTTCTTTAAACTGCTAGCACAAGCCTGCTACTTTCTAGTAAAATCTGCTATTTAATTATCTAAAGATTTCTCAGCCATTCTAACGGACACTGTTTGTGCCTTATTTTCAAGCATATTACGTGTGTTTATTGTTAACGCATAAAGCAGCGGGGAGGGGGAGGGGGGAGCAGATTACAGTTCAGACTTTTTGCTTGAAGTATGACGAAGAAAAACGAGCACAGAGCTTACTCTGGTATCGGAGTTCTAGTTCAGCTGACTGTTCAGATTCAGAGTTATTACTTTTAGAAATATGGCCGTGTTGCTTAAGATTTCTGTGTTATTTCTTTTATTACTTTTTGCATGCTTGTTGTGAATGGCTCATTAAGACGGTGTTTAGAGCGGTGTGTACGGCGTTAGCTTCAAGTGGTAGCTTTAACTTTGTAGCAACGAATATTTACAAGCTGTCTTAATTGAGGATGGCTTGGAAATCCATGAAAACTTAAACAAAGTACATAGTATTGTTTTATTTGTGTCTTAAGTACGACTTTGTCTTTTATAGCAGTAATAGTTACTGAAAGCGGAAAAAAAGAGCCGCATTCGGGTATACAGTTGTGACGTCAGCGCGGCAGGTGCAAAGAGCCCATTGCTGTTCGTTTAAACAGTCGTAACTCGCGGTGTGGTGAGTAATTTATTCCTTCCTGCTGGTTCTGGAAGCCGTCATGTTTGGAACAGTTTTTCTGAGGAGGATGCTAACCCAATGCCTGAGGCCTGCAACGTTTTTAATGGTAACGAAGCGCTTTACTAATTCAATAAACTGAATAGTGTGTGATACATCCAGTTTCATACATTGAGAGTTGTTTGTTATTATGTATAGAAGATGTTTAAAATGTCGTTTGAAGAGCTCTGAAAAAATGCTAAGTATCTTTTTACAGATCCATTGGGTTGTAATATTTAGTTGCAGCACTTCCTGTGATTAATACCTAATTAATGGATGGGATTCAGCCTGTGCTATTGTTCTAATGTGCTGAAAGTTAACTGTGCTCTCTTAATGTGCATTGCCCTTGGTTTATTACTGAACAGTGCGGTTTATTAAACTGATACATCTTACCTTCACCATTTTTCCTGACTCATTTCACGATAACGTTAAAGTTGCACTGCATTTAGATCTCAGTTGTAGTTAACATCAAGCATGTGGGTGTGGCTTAGTGTAAAACTTTCACTATTTACCATGAAAGATCAACATTAAATGACTTCCAAATGCAAGATCACAGCTGCATCATCACACTTCCTCTGTCTTTCTAGAGAACAGCCCTGAACACATTTCATGGTCACTTGATGACCTCACTGTAGCCCCGCCCACTTTTAAGAGGCAGTCACATGTTTTTTCTGCTGTATGTTTTACTGTTATTCTATAATTTATATGGGTTTCATCATGTGAATACTGACTAAAAACGATAACATAATGAACTCTATGAATGCTGGCTGCTGACCGAACCGCATTGGGTGTAGAAATGACGAAATGCATTACTTCGCCACGTGCATATGAACGGCTCTAAATGACACGTGGATCATCGGACTGGCGCTAAATTGAAAAACGTATGACCTTTGTTGACCTCTAAGAGCAAAACAGCATTGAAATGTATTTTGACTCCACTGCGCCCCTACATTAATCCGCCAGCTGTATTTCCTCGCTAAACCAATGAATCTATACCACATTTTTTTGCATCTTGAAGGATAGCCGCCGAACGCATAGATGCGTACCGCCTGGTGGACGGGCGCGGAAACTGCGCAACAACTTCGTCTTAGCACGTGCGCAGCGTTGATGGAAACTGAGCAACTGCTTCCGCGGTGCGGGCGGAGGCGCTGAAAACTGCGTGAGAACTTCTGTGGTGGCTGGCGTGAGGCGGCGGTTTGCTCGTACCCCGCGGTGGCAATAGGCCGGAGCGGCGCTTGGCTGCGAGGGCCGTTCGAGGCTGCTTGCAGCTTTATTATTATTATTATTTTTCTTCCCACCTCTTGGGGGGCTTTTGGGGGCCTTATCATATTGGAAAACTCACCAAACTTGGCGAGGCCTTAAGCCTGTTTAAAATTTTGATTTTTAAGGTCATCACAAAATCCCACAAGAAATGGCTCAATAGCGCCACCTAGAAATTTTCAAAGGACCCTTTGCTATTCACTTACTTTATCCTAGAGACATGAAATTTGGTACACTTGTAGAGCTCCCCAGGACGCTCAAAATTTACAATTAATGTCGTAGTGCAAGTATCACAGGAAGTCGGCCATTTTGGATTGAAGGTCCAATTTTGAGGCCATTTTTTGCCGTTTACAGCCTTCGTATTTGATCGAACTCCTCCTAGGGATTTCGATTGATCGGCTTGAAACTCGGTCAGTCTGTTCATAAGGCATGTCCCATCTAAAGTTATCAAACTGTGAGTTTTTGAGTATGCTGAAGGGGTTTAGCAGGGGTCAAAGTTCACCTACTCGCCATAAAAAACATAAACTGCTATATCTCCTACACAGAAACTCACAGAGGCACCAAAGTTTCTGTGATTGATCTCATTGGCTGCCCTACAATACCCTATGGTCGAATGATGACATCACTTAGACCACGCCCCCTAAGAACAGGAAGTGTCATGTTTTACTGAGAATGGTCGCTATCTACCCCTTTTGACCTCATCAACATGAAACTGTGCCAAGACACAGAGAACATGTTGGTGTGTTGAGGATTCCAACCCCGACCAGCTTTGATGGAGCAGGTGGGCGTGGCGGCGTGGCGAAGTGACCTGTAACGCCATCGCCATACGTTTGGCTCTCAATTCCACATTTTCAGGCCCAGCTGCTCCAACTCACAAGGATGGACCCTCATCTACTCCCCGACAGGAATCCATCACAATATTTGTGGGCGTGGCCTAATTTCTCTATAGCGCCCCCTAGAAAACTTTAAATGTTCAGCCCCAAGCCATGCTTAACCTACAATTACGAAACTTTGTACACATTTGTATCATGTCAGGACTTAAAAGAAAGTCTCTTGGAGCCATGGTCTAAACCCCACAGAGTCGGCCATTGTGGATTGAAGTTCAGATTTTGACCCCATTTTGCCGTTTACAGCCTTCCTATTTCATCGAACTCCTCCTAGGGATTTCGATTGATCGGCTTCAAACTCGGTCAGTCTGTTCATAAGGCATGTCCCATCTAAAGTTATCAAAACGGTGAGTTTTTGAGTATGCTGAAGGGGGGTTAGCAGGGGTCAAAGTTCACCTACTGGCCGTAAAAAAATAAACTGCTATATCTCCTACACAGAAACTCACAGAGGCACCAAAGTTTCTATGATTGATCATCATCGGGTGTCCTACAATACCCTATGGTCGAATGATGACATCACTTTGGCCACGCCCCCTGAGAACAGGAAGTATAATGTTTTACTCTGAACTTTCACTATCTGACCCCTTTGACCTCATCAACATGAAACTGTGCCCAGACACAGAAGACATGTTGGTGTATTGAGGATTCCAACCCCGACCAGCTACGATGGAGCAGGTGGGCGTGGCGGCGTGGCGAAGTGACCTGTAACGCCATTGCCATACGTTTGGCTCTCATTCCACATTTTTGGCGCAGCTGCTCCAAACTCACAAGGATGGATCTTCATCCACTCCCCGACAGCAATCCATCACAATATTTGTAGGGTGTGGCCTAATTTCTCTATAGCGCCCCCTAGAAAATTTTAAATGATCAGCCCCAAGCCATGCTTTAACCTACAATTACGAAACTTGTACACGTGTGTACCATGTCAGGACTTACAAAAAAGTCTCTTGGAGCCATGGTCTAAACCCCAGAGGAAGTCGGCCATTTTAGATTGAGTTCAGATTTTGATCCATTTTGGCGTTTATAAACCATTTCAGTAATTCGCCACTTGGGGTCAGTATTGCTCCACAAATGAAAACAGCAGATAAACAGGATGAAGAACAATATCAGTATTTCGCCAGTAGGTGTCAGTGTTCCTCCACCAATGACAAACAGATCCACGGGCGGATGGGCGTGAAAACTTGTGAGAGCGTTGCCATGAAATTTCTAAAAGGATAGAAATGTCTCAGATAATTTTTGTTGAATTAAATCATGCAGTAAATGTAGCGTTTTCTTACTTCTTACAAACCATTTCAGTAATTCGCCACTCTGAGTACGTATTACTCCAACAATGAAATAGAGTGCTTTAGAAACGCAGCTGAAAATGATGAAAAATGACGAACTGTAGTACTTCGCCATGTGCATATGATCGGCTGTAAATGACACGTGGATCATCCGACTGACGCCAAATTGGATACGTATGACCTTTGTTGACCTCTAAAGAGAACAACAGCATTGAAATATATTTTGACTCCAGTGCGCGTCCTACATTAATCCGCCAGCTATATTTCCTCGCTAAACCAATGAATCTGCACCACATTTTTTGCATCGTCAAGGAGCGCCTCCGAACGCATCAGTGCGTACCGCCTGGTGGACGGCGCGGAAACTGCGCAACAACTTCTGTGTTAGCACGTGGCCAGCGTTGATGGAAACTGAGCAACAGCTTCCGCGGTGCGGGCGGAGGAGCTGAAAACTGCGTGAGAGCTTCTGTGGTGGCTGACGTGAGGCGACGGTTGCTAGTACCCCGCGGTGGCAATAGGCCGGAGCGGCGCTTGGCTGCGAGGGCCGTTCGAGGCTGCTTGCAGCTTTAATTTTTTTTTCTTTTTTTCAATGTTTATTGATCCTTCAACAGTAAAATTTACAATAAAGACAACATTAACAATAACAGTACTTTAAGTATATAGCATTGGTTATTATACATAATAGGACTTGGTTTTAAACATTTTCTCCCCTGATCCCCTCCCAATCTTCCCCCCCCCTCTCAGCCAACAGAAAAAAAAAAAACGCACCAGACATTAAATAAATAAAAATAAACTTAAATATAAATAAAGGGTTCTCACACACACAGTGTCTTTATTTTGAACCAGTAATATTTGGGCCTTTCCTCTCTGGTTTTAAGAACGGTTCCCACATATTCTGATATACTTCAAATTGGTCATTTATTTTGTGGATGAGTCTTTCGTAAGAGGCAGTCTCTACGAGTGCCGCATACCATTCTGTACAGGTAGGGGTATTTTGACCTTTCCAATGTCTTAATATAATTCGCCTTGCCGTGGTGAGGGCTATTTTTAGCCATTGCAATTTTCTCCTTTCAATTTGGGCTTTGTAGTCTAGGAAATTAAGAAGTCCCAACGTCGGTGTCAGTATTAACTTTGACTTTAGGGTGCTGTTAATTTTATCCATAACCTCCTGCCAGTAAGTAGTTAGGTTCGGGCACATGAGGAACATGTGTAGTAAAGTTCCCCGACTTTGTTTACATCGCCAGCAAATATCTGAGTTACTTATCTTAGCTCTACATAATTTAACAGGTGTCCAATATAAGCGATTCAGAATTTTGAATTGTATCAGTTTGGAGCGCGCATCTCTCATGGGCTTCATGATCTGTTTGACTATTATACCCCACTGCTCCTCTGTGAACTTTTTGTTTAATTCTGATTCCCATACCTTTTTAAGTCGTGTATTGGAATCGCAGACGTTCTCAAGCAGGTAGTTGTAAATATGACTTATTCGTTTTGGGGAATCTTTCAATTTATTAAGAGTATTGTATATTAGTGATTCCGTGGGTATGATTTCCTCATTTCTTTAATTTGGTGGCAGTCCCTTATTTGTAAGAACTTCCAAAAATCTTGGTGGTGTAGATCGAATAATTCTCGAAATTGTTGAAAATGACAGTAAGTCGCCGTTTGGAAGAAGCAGTTTATTGTCAATCCCTTTGTGTGCCATCTCCTCCAAAAGATCATTTTGCCCTCTATTTTTATTTTGGGTTTTTCCACACTGAAGCTGTTCCTTGAATGAAGGGACAAATATTTGCTTTTTTGTGTAGATGATGCCATACATTTTTAGTGTGATTCATAATTGGATTGGATCTAACGCCGTCATTTGGATGTTGAGATAGATAATCAAGAGCTTTGAATGGAGTATTATTTCCTCTTCCAATTTTACCCAAATTGGACTATTGTGAGTTTTTAACATAAGTGATGTTATTTGTGAGCTTATAAAAGCTAATCGTAATCGGGTAATCGTAATCCTCCGTATTTTATCTTAGTCTGGAGTTTTAGGGTCGACATTTTAGGCTTTTTCCCTTCCCAGATAAAGTCGTTCATGATTTTGTCCAGAGTCTTAAATATGGAATGTGGTATTTTAAGGGTAATGAATTAAAAAGGTAATTCAATTTTGGTGTAATAATCATTTTAATTGCCTGGACTCTACCCCACAGTGATATTTGTAGTTGTCCCACCCCTTTAGAAGCAAGCTTATCTTATTTATCATAGGTTCAAAATTATCTAGAATAATGTCTTCCAGGCCCGGATTCATCATTATGCCCAAGTATTTAAGTTTTTTGGTACCCACTGAAATTTCCATTTTTGTATGTGACTTTTATGACAAAATTTTGACAGGGGCATTACTTCGCATTTAGACCAGTTAATCTTGTATCCGGATAACTCAGAAAATTTGTTGATCAAATCTAGTAAAGGAGGTAGCGATTCCTCCGGGTTTGACAGTAGTAGCAGCACATCATCTGCAAACATTAGCGTTTTGTTGTCTAGTCCGCCCATTGTTATACCTTTTATTGTTTCATTTTGTCTGATGGCTTGAGCCAAGGGCTCTAGAGCTATAATAAAGAGCAGAGGTGACAATGGGTCACCCTGTTTGGTCCCGTGTTCGATCAGAAATTGGGATGATCTCGATCCATTGGTTGTTACCATCGCTTTTGGATCTGAGTATATCATTCTTATTATTTCTAGAAAAGATTCTCCAAACCCAAATTTTGCAAGCACATAATACAGGTAGTTCCAACTAACCCTGTCGAATGCCTTTTCCGCATCCAATGACAGGGCTGCTACCGGAACATTTGATTGTTGGGCTTTCCAGATCAGATGTAATAATCGTCTTAGACCATCCGATGAGGTTCTGCCCTTGACGAAGCCCGTTTGGTCTGGGTGTGTATTGATGTTATGACTTTGTTAATTCGCAGTGATAATATTTTTGTGAATAGTTTTGCATCACAGCATAGTAGGCTTATCGGCCTGAGCTTGAACATTCTAGAGGATCTTTTCCTTTTTTCGGGATAACAGTGATTAATGATTCTGTCATTGATGTGGGAAATCGACGTGAGTCGATAGCTGAGTTAAAAGTTTTCAATAATTCTGGACTCAGTTCAGACACAAATGTTTATATAAAACTCATTAGGAATACCATCCAGGCCTGGAGTTTTTCCATTGAATGAGACTTTAATCGTTTTAACGAGCTCTTCCGCGGTTATTGGTCTTTCTAATTGTGCAGCACTCTCTTCGGACAGTTTCTGAAGATTCAGACTTCCAAAAAACTCTTGTGCTGAACTTGCATCAAATTTCCCTTCTTGAGCATACAGATGTTTATAGAAATCTTGAAGGCATTATTAATTTCTTTCTGACTAGTCATCATGTTCCCAGCCTTGTTCTTTATTGCACTAATTTGACGCGTTGCTTGTTTGGCCCGTAATTGGGTGGCTAACAATTTATCCGCTTATCACCTGATTCATACCATTTCGTGTAAGCCTATAAAGAGAATATTCTACTTTTTTTGAAAATATTGTATTTAGCTCGTATTTAGCTCTAACAAGTTTGTCAAAAGTTGATGGGTTAAGGTTTTCCGAATAGTCCCTTTCCAGTACCTTTATCTCACTTTCGTATAGGTTTATATTTTGGGAATCTCGTTTTTTGATCCGGGCTGAGTGTTGTATCAATATTCCCCGAATATACGCTTTGAAGCCATCCCAGATTGTGTTTTGGTCTGCGGTGTTATTGTTAATTTTAAAGTATTCAGTAATTAGTTCTTTTTTTTTGCATACATCATCGTCGTTTAGTAAGCTGGTATTCATCCTCCATCCCTTAGCTCTTTCATAATGAGATCCCAATTGTAGGACTAGTCTATGGGGGCATGGTCGGTTAGTGCTATTGAACCAATGTTGCTATTTCCAACGCTTTCAATGAGAATGTGTGAGATCAAAAAATAGTCTATCCTACTATAAACCGAGTGCCTATTTGAGAAGAATGTATAGTCCTCGAGTTGAGGGGTTTAAGAGTCTCCAAACATCTGATAAACCAGCATATCTGCATAGATCTTTGATCGCATCCTGGGTTTTACTACTTTTAGGAATTGATTTCCCAGATCTATCCAAAACAGTATCTAAGACTTGGTTAAAATCTCCTGCTAGAACAATTGGAAGTCCCCAAAATCCATAAAAGTGTTCTTAAGTGTAAGAAAAAGTCTGGGTCCTCCATATTGGGAGCGTAAATGTTAGCAATAATGGTTTTCTGTCCTCCGATGTTGACTAGCAAAACAATTACTCGACCTTCTTTGTCTTTATATTCTTTCTCTACTTGAATTGACAGATTTTTAGAAATAAGATGGATACTCCCGTTTTTTCTGTTTGTAAGTGTTGTGGTAAGCTTGTCCCACCCATCTGTCTTTAATTCTATTAACGTCTTTCTCTAACATATGTGTTTCTTGTAGCATCACCACATCTACTTTTTTCTGTTTTAGATACTTGAATACTTTACATCGTTTAGTGTATGAACCCAGGCCATTAACATTCCAGGAGAATATCTTAACTACAGGCCCCATATTTTATGTCCTTTTATCAATATTAGTAACAAGGCCATCAATATATCATGTGGTGTAACCATTGTGTTTATATCTATGGCAAAAGAAAAAACAAAAGAAGAGTGGCTGAGATGGAGGGCCCCATAACGAGAAATTAAAATTAGACACTCAAAAAAAACGTGTCCTTTATAAACTAAACACGCCTTATTCCTTATGACGAGCATGGAGGTCTTCAGAGCAAGCTGCCCCAACCAATAATATACAGTAGTAATGAAAATCAAAAACTTCCGCCAGAACTTTGTTAGGTCAAATGGCTCAGATAAATGTGGAAAGGGAAAAACCACAAAAAGAACTGGGCTAATTAAACTGTTCACATTAATAAACTTTGTGGAGCATGACGGCACAGCAATCTGCTTCAGCCACCCCACGTTCATGAGTAGCTTTCTAAATCACCATATATGCTATTTAAATTGCTTAGATAACAAACCATTTTCAACTTCAGTAAAGTCTCATTGAGATAACAATAATCTGATAATTTTTAGCATATATATGTAAGATGTGATGTTACCACTGATCATCGGGGTCTGTTCGTTTATTCGCTTCCTGCTGGGGTTGGTATCCGTCTATCATCTTCTTTGCTGCCGCTGCGTCTTCAAAACAAGGCGTTCTTTACCGAGGGAGATCCAAAACACCGCGGGGTATTGCGTGGTGTATTTCAGTCCTTTGGCTCTGCACATACGTCTGACCTCAAAGAATTTGTTTCTTTTTCTTGTACTTCCCTTGTGAAGTCTGGAAAAAACTCAATCTTATTTCCCCTCCATTGAAAGGTTCCGATCTCTCGAGCTCTGATTCGTATCTTCTCCCTGTCTGCGAAGCTAAGGAATCTCACCAGGATGTGGCGGGGACCGGCTAAGTTGTTTACGACCATCTTCTTTTAGCGTAGCCGTTGTTCTGTGAGCCCTTTCAACAGTGATTTGACTGGTGTCCTGGTCTTGTGGGAGTAATGAGCGTCGTATATCCATAACACACTCCAGCACGTTATTCCCTTTCTCCGACTGCTCTGGAACCCCCTTTATTCTCAGATTGTTTCTTCTGTTGTAATTTTCTTGGTATTGAATTCGACCTTCTAGCTGTGTAATTTTGGACGTCAGCTCAGCCGTGTTCGCAGTTAGCACCGTATTCTCGTCTTCTAGCTGTGACACTCTGTTTTCGGCTTCCCCGATTCTGCTGTTGAGACCGGCCACATCTGATTTCAGTGAGTCCAGACAGTCTTTAATGACAATCACGTCTGCCCCGACCTGCTGTATTTTATCTTGGAGATCTCGGTTCATGATGCCAATCTCATTTATAATCGAAGAATCTGTCTCTGCACTAGCGGGCGTCTCCATGTTGGGTTCAGTGTTAGCTTCGTTAGCTCGTGAGTTCGACCTCATCATTTGGTCAATTTTCGGCCCTGGAGTGCTCTTTAGCCTTGAGTTTTTTCCTTTATTCATCTGTGCCGCTTAATTTCTTCCGTACTCACACGTGTCGAGCCTTCTGACGGAAAACAGAAGCGTTAAATTGGTTGGTATCAGCCTGAGCTCTTCAGCATGTGTCTTCTCCTCGCAGCATCGTCACCGGAAGTCCCACACTTGTATTTTTGATGCAAACGCAAATATATCTTGATTTACAAGCTGTTTCTGGCCTGTGAGTTGCGATGCATTTATGTGTGAATTTTGAGATTCTCAATCCACAAATGTCTTTTTTAATAAATGGTCAATCTGATTGGATGGTAAGCAACCAATCAGATTGCTTCCTTGTTTCATAAATTCGGTTTTGCACCCTTTACATTCCAGATATCTGAAATTGTTGTATGACTAGACGTTTTAGCGATTTAAGATATCTAATTATATTTTGATGAGACAAAATACCAATTTGAGAAATCTTTAATTACATTGTGACTATTTGAAAGGACGTCAGATTTACCATTTGAATTTATTTGCAAATTCAAGATATTTGCAAATAAATTATGACCAGTCATAAAGTAAATTCCAGATATCTCGATTTTAGTTTTGATTAGTCATAATTCTAACTAAAGATATCTCAAATGACAACATAATTCAAGATATCTTAAATTTATTTTAGAAATGTAGTTTTGACTCGTGAAAACTAAATTATAACTATCTTAAAAGCAAATAATGACTTAAATAAAACTAAATTAAAGATATCTTGAATTGTAATTTTGACTAGTCAAAATTCCTTTTAAGATATCCATGAATAAATTACAGATATCTTGAGTTACACAGCTTTTCTGTTTAAGATATCTCAAATTAATATTCTGACTAGTCAGAATAACATTAGTGATATGTTGAATATCTCAAAATTCACACACAAATGCAGCACACTCACAGGCCAGAAACAGCTTGTAGATTAAAATATATTGTTTTTGCACCAAAGATACAAGTGTGGATCTTGTTCTGTGCATTTGTGAATTATGAGACAGTTTTAGCTCCATGAGGCGTCGACATGTTCATGTCTATGGTTTTAAAGAGATGCGCTGCAATCAACCCGAATCTCCACTGAGGACCAAAACCTGCTGAAGACACAGAGTGAGAGGGAAGATGAACTCGTCTCAGGCTGAATAATGTTATTGAGAAATGAATAAAGGCAATGTGTCCTTTGTGGTGTAATTTGCTGCTGCAGCAGGGGAACCGCTGACCCATTAGAACCTAAAGAACCACAGCAGCGTCTCTTCATCCTCAATCATTTCCAGAGGCTGAAATGGTGCAGAATATTTTGCTATGATTAAGTTCTTATTGTGCTTTTAATGGACTATGTTGGTTTGATTGTTTGCCTATTTAAAGTATAATAATATCAGCCAAAAATAATAGAAAGGATTATTTAAACAACAAATAATACATTAGACTAACAGTAAATACATAAATATTTCCTACTTTAAAATGTTTGTTAGGGTTTGCTGTATGTTTTATTTTGAAAGGTTGATATATTTTATGAATTCAGTGTCCATTTAATGTGTTACTAATGTCAGACACAGACATGAAACCAGGGGCGGATCTAGATGTGGGCCAACAGGGGAACCAACAAAGTTATATTAAATAAATGTCTTGTGTTAAAACTCAGTGGTGGATTTTTTGAACCTTTTTACTTTAGCAGTTAAATCTGCTGTACAGCATCACACTTTCCATCTGTCAGGGATCCTGGAACTCTGGAGACACAAGCGGCTCTTTGACTCATTTATTATGTCAAATGATGAAATATTGCTCTATTTTTTGTTTGTTTTTGGTTTGTTTGTTTCATTCTTTTTCCAATGTTGCCTTGGAGAAATATGGCCTATTCTGGCCCCTGTGGTCTAGAGACAGCCTCAAAATCTAACTCCTTATTGGTAGAAGTATTTTGATAATACTCTGTACAATACCAGAATGTTCACATAACTTTTATACTTTTATCTGTATGAGGACACATTTTGAATATTAAATCAGGTGTTATGATCAGTGACTCAGTACTTGAGTAGTTTACCAAATACTTTTTACACCTGCTGAAATAAACTCTGACCGACCTCTATGCATGAACGATTGCGCTATGGTTCACTTTTTAAAAACAAAAAGCACTGCCATAAAATCATGTCTATCACCCATTGAGAGTAGGGCGACGCCCCCTTATTCTGATTTTGGAAAGGTGGGAAACTCGTTAAAGTGGTCAGAAATGATTTAGAATGTGATGATTTTGTGACACCCGATGAAGCGGTGAGATGTTTATTGGCTGAATACATTTATCGGGTCAGTCCTCTTGTTTGTCAGAGAACAGCAAAATCAGAAGATTCAGATTTTATTGAATGATGACAGGTGACCTCACCTGCTAAGTCACCGTCAGCTGAGGAGAACATGGAAGCACAAATCAACTTGAAACAGTTTGAAAAGCCTTGGATGGTTTTACTGGTGCTGCTGGACTTTCTAGAACCAGTCCGACCAGCATGATGAGGGGTTTTGATTTGTGATTAAAGTGTCCGAGTGAGACATCGCTGTTGTTAAGCTCATCTCTGGTTGAGCGGCGGTGCTTCCTGTAGTCAGTGTCTCCCTCTGCTGGTGGTTGAAGGAAGCAGCAAACAGGAAGCTGCTGGTAACACGTGATCTTGATGGGCCGTTTGACAACCAGCGGTACTGACCCAGTTCGCTAAACTGGGTCAGAACCAAACCACAGCTTCAATTAGAAAAGAGAATAATTGAATCTACGTGCATTTATATTTTAAATTAAATATGTTAATTTAAAACAAGCAAATTAAACGATTTTTTTTTATATTATGACCCGCCCAGTTTCTCGGTTTGTCCAATGAGCGCCCGGGGTGAGCTGGCATAAAAGTTCCAGGAAGTACTCGGCATAGCAGGCTAAGCTAACGGCTAACTGAGCAGCGGTCCGTTCGTCTCCCTTCTGATTCCGGTTCTGGTCCCGAGTCTGTGCTGTAAGGTGAGTCGGGGGCTGCAGGCGATATTACCCAGAGTTCCACGGGCCGTGCCAGTATTGTCAAGGTTTCCGGATCCAGTAAATAGACGGAGTCAGTTGATAAAAATCACTCGACAGTTTAATTTTAGTTTTCAGGAAATAGACGAAGCCAGATCCAGTTTCAAGCTTTTTCAGGGAACCAGTCCGGGTTCTGGAGCGGTTCTGGAGCCTCAGGCTGCCACACCTCCCGGGAAAGGATCCACTGGACCCGGAGAACCGAACCAGATTATGGGTTCTGTTCTCCGCAACCACAAAAAATATTCACAGCAGGCGCCTCCTTGATTTGTTCTCTAAAAGTATTTGCACCCTGAACGGACTCAGAGGATATCTAGTGTCACAGAGGATGACCTTTGACCCCCGCCCCCTTTCCTTTGTCCTGCTGAGTTGATTGAATTCAGAATCAGATTTTGCAGGTCAGACTTTGACTAGGCCACTCTACCTGGCTGTGGCCTTTGACCTAGAGGATTTGGACTGACTGACCTGGACCAGACTAACCATTGGTTCTGATCGGGTTCTGGTCTGACTCCACATGGAAGCTCAGAGAGGATTGAGTCAGGAATGGTTCTGAACCAACCGGATCGATGCGGTTCTGTTGTGGTTCTGATGGGTCTGTCCCTCTCCGGTCCAGGAGTCCAAATGAGTCTCCAGTGGACGGCCGTGGCCACCTTCCTCTACGCCGAGGTCTTCCTCGTCCTGCTGCTCTGCATTCCCTTCGTCTCCCCCAAGAGGTCAGTCACCGAGACCTGCTGGAGCTGCTGCAGCTGCTGCTTCTCCTGCTGCAGCTGCTGCTTCTCCTGCTGCAGCTGCTGCTTCTCCTGCTGCAGCTGCTGCTTCTCCTGCTGCAGCTGCTGCTTCTCCTGCTGCAGCTGCAGCTGCTGCTTCTCCTGCTGCAGCTGCAGCTGCTGCTTCTCCTGCTGCAGCTGCAGCAGCAACTGCAGCAGCTGCTGCTGGAGCAGGGTTCTGCCCTGCAGGACCCACTTTGGGCAGAACCCTGCTCTAGAAGCCTGCACAGAGAAAATGGATCTAATAAAATAAGTCTGGTTCTGGAGGACGACGAGTCCAGACTCTTTTGGGTTTGTTTTGTGCTTCCTGTGCTCTGGACTCAGTTCAGTTGTTCTGAGTTCGTTTCTCCTGGTCTGAAACTGAAACCCTCACAATCTCAGAGCTGGGTATCTTTACTCAGAGTTAGTTGACCTTGCTTTCTGAACCGGGAACTGGACTCATCCTGGTTCTGACCCAGTTCTCCTCCTGGTGCATTCAGGTGGAGTCGGATCTTCAAGTCGCGGCTTGTGCAAACCGTGGCGCTCTATGGGAACACCTGGTTCATGGTGGCCATCGCCATCCTCGTCTTCCTCCTCATCGGTACGTCGGCTCGAACCCGGCTGGCCTCTGGTCTGTTGCCATGGTAACGTGGTGTGTGTGTGTCCAGACGCGTTCCGCGAGGCGAGGAAGTACAGCCTGACGGACAAGGTGGACGTGACCAACAACCCGACGGCCATCGAACACATCCACATGAAACTGTTCAGAGCCCAGAGGAACGAGTACATCGCCGGCTTCGCCCTGCTGCTCTGCCTGTGAGACACACACACACACACACACACACACACACACACACACACACACACACACACACACACACACACACACAGAGACCATCAGCCTGGGCCCCCTGGTGCTTGTAGTTTGTGTGTCCTGCAAGCAGGGGGCGGCAGCGGCCCGCCTGCTGTTGCAGCAGCTGCAGCATGTGATCCTACAGCTGCTGCAACCGGAGTCTGGGTGGAAGTTCTGCTGCACCAAGAGTCAGGAGGAGACGCGTGGCTGGAACAGGCGCAGCTGCTAGGAGTATTTCAGGGCTGTGACATCATCGGCGGCCATATTTGGAGCAGAGGAAGCCCTTTTTCTGCCGCTCCGCTTCAGGTCGGAGCGACCCGATCGGGTTCCCGGCTTGGAGGAAGGGAAAGATCTTCCAAGATGAGGTTGCAATCTTGCAGCCTCATAGCGATCCATCCGCCGCTGAAAGTAGTCCCAGTGCTCCCAGTGTCCTCAGTGCTGGTCCCAGACTGGAGGGAGTCACTGCAGCCAACTTTCAGTTTCAGTGTTTCATTGGAAGTTTTGATGCTGAAAGATCTTCAGATGAACATCATGAATCTTCACCAGACTGGGAGAACTGGAGCAGCGGGTCCTTCACAATCAGACCAGAACCATGTGGGGAGTCGGGTCAGAACCAGCGCTCTGTTTGGAGATCCAGCTGAGCTTCTGGAAATGGTTGCGGTGGGGGCGGGGTCGGCGGTGGGGGCGGGGCTGGCGCTGCAGCATCTTGCGTTGCGCAGTGGAAACCTGCCACAAATAGCTGCAGCTGCCTGAAAGCTCCTGAATGCATCAGCAGTCGGATATTTACAAGCTGCATGTGTTCCTGGGTCACATGACAACATGGCCGCTTCCTGCTGACTCCATGCAGCTGTTGCACTGCACAGACCAAAAATATGCATACTGCCAATGCGCCGCCTCCTCCAGTCGGAGCCAATCCTCCAGATGAGTCAAGTTATTAGAAACATTGGCGTCCTCACCTGTTACTCACTCTGACATCATCGCCTGCAGCACACTGTGTGTGTGTGTGTGTGTGTGTGTGTGTGTGTGTGTGTGTGTGTGTGTGTGTGTGTGTGTGTGTGTGTGTGTGTGTGTGTGTGAGAGAGACACTCAGAGCCTGGAAATGTCAGCGATGACTGGATGTGTTTCAACCCCCTGATCCCAGGAGAGTTCATGCTGTGACTGACTGATGGTGTGTTTGTGCTGCAGGCTGCTGCGGCGCCTCGCCACGCTGCTGTCACAGCAGGCCACCCTCATGGCGTCCAACGAGGCGTTCAGGAAGCAGGCGGAGGGCGCCAGCGCCGCAGCGCAGAACTTCATGGAGGAGAACGAAGCGCTGCAGGAGGTGACGGCCGCCTCTTCCTCCTCTCTGGTTCTACGGGTCGTCCGAGCCGGATCGGCGCCGACGGGCGTCGTGTTGCTGCTAACGCGACGCCTGTCTGGTTCTGAATTGCTGCTGCTGCCGGGTCTCCATCAACGCTGATATCTGAATGTTGAAGGCGGTGTTGAAAATGGTCCATCTCCTCACAGAAATGTTTGAGCTTCTCCAGCTGGAGGGCAAAGGTCACAGCTGGAAGTCCTAAAATGTATTCAGCTACTCAGTCCAGTTAGTGCAGTCCGGTTTATTTGGTACCAGACGACATCGTAACGAGGCAATCAAAGTGCGCAGGTCTGAGTGGGCGGAGTCGGGCCATTACAAGCTGAGATCAGCAGCTGATGCTAGTTTAGAGGAACTTCCTGGATAACTCAGAGCGAGTGAACATGTAACATTCGGGTCTGTCAGGACGCTGATGTTTGTGTTCCTGCGGTTTCCTCAGAAACTGCGTGAGGCTGGAATCGAGCTTCCAGAAGCCAGAAAGAAAGGAGCGGGAATCCAGGAGGAGAACAAGGCTCTGAAGGAGGAGCTGAAAACCCTAAAGGAGCAGCTGCAAGACACCAAGAAAGGTCAGGAGGTCGCATGAGAGCTTAAGAAACTTTAAAGTTTAATCTGACATCTGATGTTCTGATGCAGCTCTGCAGAAATCAGACAGCGACGTGACTGCGATGAAGAAACAGGCTGAGAACCTGACAGTGGAGTACGACCGGCTGCTACAGGAGCACAGCAAGCTGCAGGCGAGTTCCTCCAGTCAGGGCGTCACCAAGGGCCGGCCAGGACCGGTCGGACCACCTTAAACCGGTCGGACCACCTTAAACCGGTCGGACCGCCTTAAACCGGTCGGACCGCCTTAAACCGGTCGGCCCGCCTTAAACCGGTCGGCCCGCCTTAAACCGGTCGGACCGCCTTAAACCGGTCGGACCGCCTTAAACCGGTCGGACCGCCTTAAACCGGTCGGACCGCCTTAAACCGGTCGGCCCGCCTTAAACCGGTCGGACCGCCTTAAACCGGTCGGACCGCCTTAAACCGGTCGGACCGCCTTAAACCGGTCGGACCGCCTTAAACCGGTCGGACCGCCTTAAACCGGTCGGACCGCCTTAAACCGGTCAGACCGCCTTAAACCGGTCAGACCGCCTTAAACCGGTCAGACCGCCTTAAGTCAAAGAGAATCTGGCCCCCCATGTGACGTGTCTTTGCCCTGCTCTCTGACTGCAGGCGAGCAGCGACAAGAAGTCCGACTGACGATCCGGTTCCCGCCTGTCGTCTTCATCGGCGCTTTGGACGTTTGCAGCTTCGACCTCATCATCCTGCTCTGATGTCGGTGGCCATGCTGCGCTGTCATTGGCTGATTCCTCTATCTGTTTACGTCTACCTGAGAGCTTTCTGTTTTTCATTTTTTGTTTATAACCAACGTGAAGCTGCTGACCTCTGACCTCTGAGGACAAACGTGACTCCAGATTATGTTTCCTGCAGGAAAAGATTAATTCCAAAATAAAAGCATCAGCCATTCTGCTTTAAAATGAGAAAACATCCTTCAGTCTAAAGCGGTTCCTTGGTTCTGTTGTGACGGTTTGGACCCATTTCTGTCTCCAAACAGAACCAGGCTTGGTTCTGAATCAGTTTGGGTCGAGAAACATGACAGTTTTTCTGATTTATTGATCAGATTTTTGTTTTAATGGTAGAATATAATAAACTTGTGTTCTTCTTCAGAGTCTTTCTGGTTCTGGTTCTGGTGTCTGAGATGCCACAGAATCTCTTTGGTTCTGATTCTTCTGAGTTCTGATCTAAGTTTTTCCAACAGTTTGTGAAGCTGAAGCGTTTTGAACAATGCTGCTCTCTGATTGGCCGGATGGCTTTAATAAACAGTTTATTGTTTATTAATAAACAATAAACTGTTTATTAATAAACAATAAACTGTTTATTAATAAACAATGAACAGTTTATTAATAAATAAACTGTTTATTAATAAACAATAAACTGTTTATTAATAAACAATGAACAGTTTATTAATAAACAATAAACTGTTTATTAATAAACAGTTTATTGTTTATTAATAAACAATGAACAGTTTATTAATAAACAATAAACTGTTTATTAATAAACAAACTGTTTATTAATAAACAGTTTCTTGTTTATAAACAATAAACTGTTTATTAATAAACAATAAACTGTTTATTAATAAACAATAAACTGTTTATTAATAAACAATAAACTGTTTATTAATAAACAATAAACTGTTTATTAATAAACAGTTTTGCTGCTGAGTTTAAATTTTGCCTAAACAGATGAATCATCATGGAAACGACTCTGCAGATGAGAAACTGGGTTCAGGTTTCTTCCTCGTCTTCAATTTGCGTTTCAGACGTGCGATCGGTCACTAGAGGGTCAAAGGTCAGAAATGAGTCGGCTAAATGTGATCGAGTTATTTCATTTTATCTCTACATTAAACATGAACACAAACAAAGGGATGAGAACATTTACATTAATCACATTTACATAAATATGTATTTTTACGTTTCACAGGAGTGAAATATATTCATAATTGTCAGCTTGAGCCGATGTTGGATCAGATTAAATGACTAAATATTACCCACGTTACTGAACAGACTGGCCATTAATGTTTTATTGTATTTTTTGTTTGAACTGCCAGGCAGCAGCTCTGATAATAATGTATATAAAAACTAAATAATTCTAGTATGTGTACGACACACAATATTTATCCATATTTTACAAGCAAAAGACAAATTTTAATTCAGAGGTGTTTTGATGAGGCCAACATTTAAATGCAAGAGCTCGATATTCTTGTACATCATATTTTATCAAGTCCAAGTTCTTCAGGTGTGGAAATGCCGAGTTCGCTTAATGTGGGCTTGAGCTCCTGGATCAGGTGGGGTAGATGTCTTTATGAGGCCCGACTTTGTCCTTCACCGCCTCCAGGATGCGGATGTAGGGTTCGGTTAGGGTTGGGTTGGGGTGAAGTCGTAGCCGACTTCATTCATCAACTGTTCAAGACGACTGGATGTTAGAAAGCGGTCGGCGTTGTTACTCCAGGCCTTTAACACCAAAGAATTTTTTTATTGTCACGTTCGTCGTCTCAGGTGTTAAAAATTGTCAGACAAGTTTAGAATCTGTGAACTGGGCAGGAAGTGGGAACATGAAGATGCGTTCCCACTTGATCCACATGCTTGACTAGAGGAGAGCAGCAGAGGCTGCAGGGTGTCTGATACCTGGTAGCTGAAATTGTATTTTTAGTGTTGAAGGATGCCCCGTAACCCACAACATCTGCAGAACATGGATTTACCAAAACAAGGTCTGAGATGAATCCTGTGGAGCTCTGGCTTCGAATTTAACAGCAATCTCACTTTTCTCTACAACTCCTGCAAAATAAGAAAGGAAAAAGCAGCAGGAATATTGTAATATTTCACTAAGCCGTAGAAAGGTTTTTCCGAGAAAATGTGATTAATATTTGGGAATCAAACGAAAAGAACTTCAATTTCAATTCTCCTGCAGAGCAGCTGATAGATCATGTTCACTGATTCCATTTCTCCTGTTGCAGTGAAAATCCAGTGGAAGGAAGAAATCTCAGTGGAGAAAGTCCATCCTTCTTCACAAATGGTCTGATCTGTGAAGATCTGTAAAAGTCAAAGGTCATCTTATTTCTATAGCACATTTTCAACAACAAGGCAATAAAACGAGCTCTGGACTTTATGCTCTAAATTTGGAAAAGTAATGAGTTCTCCACATTTAACAAGGAATAAAAACTGAATCCTCTGGAAGGATTTCTTTTTCTAGATTCTAAGTTTGTTCTAATTCTTTTTCTTGGGTGCAATAATAGGAGTTTCTCTGCATAATAATCTAAAAATTGATATAATAGTGGTCTAAATAGTGAATACTTTACAGTTTCAAAAACAAATGACAACATTCAGATAAAACAGACGTGAGTGAAGGCGGTGACATCTGTTGTGGAAAAACTGGACTCCCAGCCGTGTGCAGGTGAAATCACTGTCAGGTTTCTCATTGACTCGTTCACAACTCAGAGCTCAGAGGACGATCAATAATGAAGCAGGTCTGATAAAAGCTGACAGGCAGAGACAACATGTGAGTTTGTACCAAGGATCTGAAGGCGAGAAGGCCTGGTTCTGATGCAGCTGCAGAAAATGACTCCAACCTTCTACATGGAACCCAAATGGTTCTTTTGGTGAGTTCACCGGCATTTCATATCACATGATCAGCAGATGTTAACTATTTCCCACCACAATTCCCTCCTTTTGATTAATAGTAAATATCAAATTGACTATTGATCACATGTCAAATCAGTGGGCCCACTGATTATACAAAAGGAAATTTCTATCATTTTTATGGTGAGAAGTGAAAAATGATCCAATACATTTTAAGACGTTCCATATTCATTCAGTCATTGAAGCATTATGCAGCAAAGCTAACATCCAGAAACTTAAGGTTGCTTTTAATGACTGTGATTCAGCAGAGCAATGAAACGTTTTGTAAAATGTCACAACATGTCAGACCTTCATCAATCTCATATGTCAGTTTATGTGTTGATCATGCAGCTGATAAACAGCCTGACTGATGGTTCCACATCCCGCTGAAACCAGCGGCTCTGCAGAAACATTGCTATGCAAGTCATTTACTTTATTTACGTTCTTCATCTCTTTGTTGAATATCGTCATCAATTATTCTATACGATGAAATAAAAACATATGCAAGATAGGAAAAACCTACCGGCATCATCCATTCATCCCTTCATCCCTTCATCCTTTCATCCATTCATTCCTTTATTGTTGTCACTTCTGTTAGGTAGGAAAAGTTATCCTGCAGCCTCTCCAGTCCAGAACTCAACTGGTTCCAGTCCAGAACTCAACTGGTTCCAGTCCAGAACTCAACTGGTTCCAGTCCAGAACTCAACTGGCTCCAGTCCAGAACTCAACTGGCTCCAGTCCGGCCTGAAGAACTGGTCGGTTGTTCCTCAGGGCTCCAACCGAGGACCCTCTGATTCCATGTCTCTGCTCCCACTGGATCAGGTTATAACAGGAAATAAGATCCATTACCATGATGACACAGATAACGCACATCTCTGTTAAGATGTCTCCAGGTGACCTTTGACCCCATCCATCACTGAATAGACACCAGAGGAATGGGTGGATGAGACGAAACTTTCTGAACAGAAACTGAAGTTACTAAAGAGGAACGATGTAGAGTTATAGCTCTAGAGCTGTAAATCTGGAGACATAGATCCATACTTATAGATCTGGAATCAGTTTCAGTTGTTTCAGCTGTAAACTAGAAATCAGGCTGACCTCCGACCTCTGATCTGACCCTCCAGAGCCACATAAAGCGGGTTCCACAGTGGTCCTTTGATCAGGTGCAGAACATTTCCAGAACCAGAGAAACAAAAGAGAAAATCATCCAACTATGATTCCTGCAGCAGGTCTGATGACAAACCAACGTCCAGCAGGTTCTACACGGCCTAGATCTACACGGCCTAGATCTACACGGCCTAGATCTACACTACATCATCTAGATCTACACCACCTAGATCTACACTACATCATCTAGATCTACACGGCCTAGATCTACATGGCCTAGATCTACACTACATCATCTAGATCTACACCACCTAGATCTACACGGCCTAGATCTACACTACATCATCTAGATCTACACCACACGGTTCTACAGTAGTTTAAACTTCATAGTTTTTCAGTCCTGCTGGCAGTTTGTAAATCCCTGAACGGATTAGAGATCTGCCGGATCCTCATGAAAGGAACTCAGTTTGTGGTCAAATGATCACACAGCATCATAAATGTTCAATATTCTGCTATATTTACTCACAAATCCTGATACGTGTCTCTTATTGAAGACCCAGATGAGGAGAACTGATGTTAAACATTTAATATTATGATTTCTACAGATTTTCTATCCGGTAAGCCCCGCCTCCTGGCTCTGATTGGCTCTGATTGGTTCCTTTTGGTGCCCTCCAGCAGGCGCAGCAGCAGCTTCATAGATTATTGGTCTGATGTCATCTCGTCTCAAGTGAACTAATTCAGATAAACTCCACAGCCTGAAGACGTTTTCCCAGCCCAACAACCACAGAGACGCTGCAGCGTTTTGTCTTCACGTTGAATTTATTGCTTCAGTTTTGACACTTGGTACAACAGGGTTAGGGTTAGGGTTAATGTTTTCTACCTTAATGTTTGGCTGGTGACTCGTTAACAGAGAGCCCAGGTTTCACTACATTCACTGCTAAAAGTTGAACTACAGGTCAGCAGACGGATCGTCACGGGGAAGCTACATTTGGACTGGAAACACAGGCAGGAGTCAAACAATCAGCTCCTGATTGCCGATCTTTGCTTCTGATGAATATTGGTTTGGTGGAACATGAAGGCCGAACAATGACGACTGTTAGATGTTTCCTGAAGTTTCTTCTGTTCACAGCAGAAGCGTGTTGGACCGCAGACTTCTGGTTCTGTGTCCCATCAGAAAAATCAAAGAATTTCTTTAAGTCGGGTTTTCAAGTCCAATCCGTGATAGCAATTCCTGATTTTTTAAGTTAGAGCTTTTTGAAGTTTTAGAAGAATGTTTTCATGCTTTAAAGCAGCTAAAAAACATTTTCTGTCACAATGTGCTGCAGTGACAACTCTGGCCACTTGGTGGCAGCAAAGCAGCAATAAAACACCAACTAACACAAACAGGAACCAAAATAATTCATCGTCCAGCTTCTTCTTCTTTTCTTTGTCAGACTGTAAAATGAATCATTTTCATCGTCTAACTTTAATGCAGCAAAGTTCAAGTTTTATTACTTTGTGTTTCGAGCCCAAACATGATTGTTTAGCATCAGGAGGAGAGCGCCCCCTGCTGTGTGAGGCCAGCTCTGATTATTCTGCTGTACTGCGTTAAAGAAATCAAACATCCTCTTTTTCTATGATGTTTTAAACCTTCACTGATATTTCTTCTGTCATATTTTTAAATATTTCTCACAGAATATTAGAATCAAAATTTTATCAGCTCAGAGATCAGCAGGGAAGGTTCTGGAAACCCGACGCTCTCCTCAACAACTTGGCAAACTGAAGTTTACTGACAGAATCTGAGATGAAACCCGGACCGGACCGGACCGGACCAGAGCGACCGGAGCCATTAGGCTCTCTGCTATTTAAAACCAATTTGGACCAAATTCTTTTTTGTCTCATTCGGGTCAGAATCTTTGACACCAGATAATAAATCTGTTTTGACAGAACCAAATATGACATTTAGAGGAGTCCGGTTTAAGATGTGGAGTGTAAATGTGAACGCACTAGCTCTGGGTCCAGGTCCGGGTCCGGGTCCGGGTCCGGCTCCGGGTCCGGCTCCGGCTCCAGGTCCGGCTCCGGCTCCAGGTCCGGCTCCGGCTCCGGGTCCAGGTCCGGCTCCAGGTCCGGCTCCGGGTCCGGCTCCGGCTCCGGGTCCGGCTCCAGGTCCGGCTCCGGGTCCGGCTCCGGGTCCGGCTCCGGGTCCGGCTCCAGATCCGGCTCCAGGTCCGGCTCCAGGTCCGGCTCCGGGTCCGGCTCCAGGTCCGGCTCCAGGTCCGGCTCCGGGTCCGGCTCCGGGTCCGGCTCCGGGTCCGGGTCCAGGTCCGGCTCCGGGTCCGGGTCCGGCTCCAGGTCCGGCTCCAGGTCCGGCTCCGGGTCCGGCTCCGGGTCCGGCTCCGGGTCTGGGTCCGGCTCCAGATCCGGCTCCAGGTCCGGCTCCAGGTCCGGCTCCGGGTCCGGCTCCGGGTCCGGCTCCAGGTCCGGCTCCAGGTCCGGCTCCGGGTCCGGCTCCAGGTTCAGATTCGGTCAGCAGGTTTTTGGCAGATGAAAAACAACATGGCTGCAGATTTAAGATGCTTTTCCAGGCTCCAATCCAGATGGAAGAAATTCAACATATTCAGCTTTAAACATTCAACGTTTTACATGAAGTGATCAGTTTAAGCTCAGCTGCAGATCAGTCCAAATAATGGAAAGAAGGATCTTCTCATCTGGTGCACATTGAGCCAAGATCTCAGATATTTAGATTTTTTTTTATTTAATTAATAACTTGAGCATTGTTTATTTCTCTTCAGTGTTACAAGTAGCTGATGCATCTTTGCCTACATTATTATTTTTTCTGTTAACTTCTCCAGGTTTAATCTGGATGATGTACATCTGTTTTCCCTGCAGGTTGACGCAACATTAAATTGTAAGTTCTAAGCTCAATTTTCTACGTTTCTATGCAGATGATTTGCTCTTTGATATGAGAGCAAACAAAGTTCAAACTCAGATTTTGATCCTAAATTATTCATCAGGTTTTTGTTTGTTCCATCTGGAAACCGTGGCTGGCCACAAAAAGCACCTTTTATTATTTTCTGCACAATTTAACTTGGAAGAACATTTTGACCTGAAAAAGACAAACAACGAAATTGATTTGGTCAAATTGATCTCAGATTTAAATAATCATGAAATCCTGATGAAGGGAAAAAGTTTGTATGTTTGGGAGCCAAACGTCTCCTTGTTTAGTTGATCAGCTTTTATAATTGTTTGATAAATTAACATTTTAATTCACTAAAGTTTTGAACCTAAATCAGCCTGTCGCTGAAATCTGCTCGGTTTGATCCTGAATGTTTAGGACCCGTTTCCTGCTGCCATTCGGGTTCAGGTCAACAGGTCAGCAGGTCAACAGGTCAACAGGTCACCAGGATGAAGATTCATTTCAGGGTCCAGCTGAGATCGGAGCCGACGCCACGCAGATGAAACAACGTGAGCCGTAGGAAAAACAGATCGCCTGAAGCCAAGACACTTTAGCACTTTGAACGTGAAAATAAAGTTTCCCTTTCACAAATCACTGCATCGCAGCAAACCCGCCACAATAAAAGCACCGGCCTTTGCCGATTGTTCACGTCAGCCGCCGCAGCACCAAATGGGTTTCCTGTTTCCTGTTTGGGATTGATGACCCGCTCAAGAGTCAGAACCAGCAGCAGGTTCTGATTCTTCTGACTCCCACGGGCCACCAACATCAGCTAAAAACAACTCAGGTGTTTTATTTTGAAGGTCTGAAAGAGAAGTGAGGTAGGACTGAAGCAGTGGATTTGCCAACTGAACATGAACAATCATCATCATCATCATCATCATCATCATCATCATCATCATCATCATCATCATCCCAGTGAATACTGCATCAAATATAGCTCAAAGATTCAATATAGAAATTTCTTCACCAAAATAAAAGCCTCCAAAAATACATTTCTGTTTATTTTACAGAAACAAAACCTGATTTTTTTTTCATGATTTCACAACAATGTGCAAACGGATCTGGTTTTCCCACATTTTGATGCTAACTGGTTGCTGGGAGACAGAGTCTTAGACACGCCCACCAACAGCGAACAGGAGGTCACAGGTCAACATAAGGCAATGCTCAGCAACGCTGTCAGTCCGTCGGCTCTCTTCAGGTTTCTGGACAACATTTGGATCAAAACCACTCTCCTCTCGACCCGGTTACCAGTTCTGATGGGTTTGTGGACAGAACCAGTCAAGCATTTTAATCCTTTGCTAAGGAAAGAGGAAGCGGGACGAAACCCAACAAAGATGGGCAGAACCAACTGGACCGCAGCGTTGACGAGGCAGAGCAACCGGGTCACTGGCAGTAGCCCGGTTCGGACATCAGAACCTTTTGGCACTCAGATGAGAACAGACAAAATCTGATCCCGGAACCTGAAGGGAACGCGAAGGGAACCAGTCGGTGCTTCTGTCTAGAACTCTGTCTGTCTTGACAAACAGCAATGATACAAACTCTGTCGGCTGAAGGTTCTGAAGGTTCTGGAGGTTCTGCCTGACAGCGAGTCCATCGTGGCTGTTTGTCCGGTTCAGGTTTGTGCTGACCGTCTATCCAACCCAAGACCAAACCGGCCCTCACGGGAAGACAAGTTGTTTGGGATCGTCATGATCCGCCTTTCATCCTAAATCAGGAGAACCGGAACCCAACAGAACCAGAAGTCCCAGGGGAACCTGGGAAAAGCTTTGGTTGCTGTGGGGACCAATCAGAGTCCAGCTCATTCATGATGCCTGGCGCAGAAAGTGGTGGGAGGTGAGGGTGGAGGTCGGCCATCTTGTCTTGGGAGGGACGGACGGGTCCGGTCTACATGACGCTCTCAAAGATGATGACCTTGTTGTCATCAGAACCGGGCGTCAGCGAACTCAGGGGCCTGATGTCGGGGGCCATGTACTCCAGGTGGTGGGGCCCCACACGGGACTGGTCAGGTGGGCCCAACGCTGCAACACAGGGAAGTCATGATCACCAACATGGCTGCACCTCTGGCTTCTTAGCCAATCAGCATTCACCTGGGACAATGAACCCAACCCGTCCGTTCCAGAACGGCAGACTTCCTACTGACTGGGGGTCGAGCTCCAGCTCTGCACTTAGTGAGAAGGTCAATGGGACCGGAACCAGAATCTACGTCAGCTGGAACCGGACAGAGGAACCCGCCCCGCCCCGCCCACCCCCCGCTGTGATGTCGTATTGTTCAGGTTGTTGTCGGCTGGAACAAGATCTGTCCAGATGGATTTGTGGTCGGGCCGTTCAGGTCTAGAAAGACTTCTCATCAGAACCAGCAGTTCATGCTTTGACTTTATGGACCCTGAAAACGTTACATAAAAAACCTGTGAGCCACCATTTTCAGTGACCACAGGGGGCGAAGGAGCGCAGGTAGGTCTTAAGACCAGAGAGAAGAAGATTTCCTCAAGCTGCATAAATGCTGATTCAGCTGGGATTGTAAACTTCACGGCTCCTTTATTAGCGAATGGAGACCAAGTGCAGCCGTTTAATAAATCGATAAACGATCAAGAAATGATTCTATTCTGATTTTAACATGGTTCTTAATGTTTCTGCCACCTCTTCATTATATTCATATCACACTTAAAATAATATTTAACCATTAAATAGCTACAATCACGCTGGTCACAGATGATGACAGTCAGAATAATCTGTGACCTCACTGCTCAGGCCAGTTTAAAGGTTTAAAGGTCCCGAAGTCCTGCAGTTTTTACATGTACAAAACGCTGGAATGAAATGGCTTAATTACCTCCTCCTTGTTCTCCAGAGCCTTAATGACGACCTGATTATTCTATTGCGGTGGTGCAGCAGAGCCACATCTAGAAGTTGCAGGACTGGAGTTTGAGATCCCTGAACTACTTTCCACAGTATTTACAATAATATTTGACCCTCAAAGAGCTAAAATCACACTGGTCACAGATTTATTCAGACAGTTTACGTAAATACTCTTCCTCTTGCTGACCTTCAAGACGTACTTGCACACTATCGCCCCCTGTTGTCACTGAAAATTATGGGTTACAGGTTTTGCTGCAACAAATGGACATTTGTGTTTTCAAGTACATTTAATAAACCACTAAGTTTGAGATTCTGTGTTGGAACAGTTGTTGTGTTGCCTTGGCTTTTCTCCATCCTGACTGACCTCTCTGAAGGTTCCTTTGGCTCTGAAGAACTTGTAGAGGAGGCTGACGGGGATGCAGAGCATGGAGGACAGAGCCAGGCACCAGCCGATCACCTCGCCCCACCACGGGTACACGTACACCGTGTTGTACGTCAGCGGCTTGTAGTTCACCAGGTGGAACAGGAAGATGCCCTGATGTGGCAGAGGAGTCGTGTTACTGGGGCCGTAGTTGGGGACGGACAGGAAGCTGTGGGTCTCACCATGCAGACGCACGGCGTGATGAACGACCAGCACCACTTCATCCAGGGGAACGGCCGGTAGCCGATCATACGGGCCACGTCGTCCATGAACCGGTCCGCACCTGCAGAGACACCATCAGCTGGGACACACCCCTGATTCAGCCTGGGCTAGCTACAGGCGCCCCCTAGCCACCATCACAGAGTATTACACCTGGCTGAGCTGTATTTCTGCAGCCACCATGTCACTGAGTGGACGGGTCAGAACCTCCTCAGCACCAACGCTTTTGGGTCCTTACTGAGCTCAGTGGTTCTGTCATCAACTCCAAAACATAAAACGATTGTAATCAGCCAGGACCGACCCTGAGGGACGCCAAGACTGTCGAACATCCTATAAGCCAGAGCCACCTGAGCCCCGCCTGACCTCTGACCCCATCAACTGCTTCAGGTCACATGCAGCCGTTTCAAGTAAAAATGAGAATAACACTTTCAGTAGCAGTCTGATTTATCAAACGTTAATTTACAGAAAAAATAAGAATTATTAGATGATTTTTTTGATAGAAAGAGAAAAAAAAAACCAAATCTCCCAAATTTAAACGGAAGGTTCTGAACTTTGACCTTTATTTGGAGTTAAAATCTGATCTCATGTCCTATTTAAGGATCACTCAGCTGCACCCTGCAATGTAACACCACAGTGTGTGTGTGTGTGTGTGTGTGTGTGTGTGTGTGTGTGTGTGTGTGTGTGCGCGTGTGTGTGTGTGTGTGTGTGTGTGTGTGTGTGTGTGTGTGTGTGTGTGTGTGTGTGCGCGTGTGTGTGTGTGTGTGTGTGTGTGTGTGTGTGTGTGTGTGTGTGTGTGTGTGTGTGTGTGTGTGAGAGTGTGTGTGTGTGTGTGTGTGTGTGTGTGTGAGAGTGTGTGTGTGTGTGTGTGTGTGTGTGTGTTACATACCGTAGACCCAGGCCACTACAATACACTCCCAGAAGGATTGCCACAGCAGCGTCATGCCGCTGGCTGAGTAATAATCAAACAGCTGGAAGACGTACATCCCTCCCTGCAGAAACATCTCCAAATATTAACACCCTCCTTCCTCAGCCTTCGAACTGCTGCAGCTAAAACTGAGCAGGTGAAAGTTTCTCTGCTGACCTGCGTCACCATGGAGAGGTCAATGATGAAGCACAGTAGACAGCATATCGCCACGGCGATCTCACGTTTGTAACGGTGGTAATATTTCCCAGGAAACAGGTCCAGAATCCCAGTGACGAATCCCTCCACCCCGACAAACTGCAGGAACAGGAAACAACATCAGAGCTGGAAGGTCTGAGCCTCCCTGAAGGCATCACAGGCATCGTCTTCATCTTCATCACGAGGATCCAAACGCGCCACAACAGAACGTCTGACTCCTGGACGCCACGGATTCCTTCTTTCATTCAACAGGAAAAAGTTTCTGTAACCATTTTGAAATATTTTTTCTGCAGTTTTAAAGAAATAATTTATCATCTTGAAAAATCTTTAAACTGACATCTTTTCTTATCAGGTTTTTACACGTTTTGGATGATTTTTGTGAGTTTAGTACAAAGCAAATCTTATCTTAAATAAATAAAATGTAAAAAAACTTAAATCTGAAAATACATCTAGAAAAGAAAAGGCTAGCTGATTAAAAACAGTTAGCCTCTTTTCACAATTAGTAATTATCCCAAATTAAATTATTATAATTATGGTCACCATATTGTCAGTTTATTGTTTCGTTTTCTGTGGTTATGAAGCGGGGCATTCAGTCCAGTCCGGTCCGGTCCAGTCCAGTCCGGTCCGGTCCAATCTGATTCAGTCCAGTCCGGTCCGGTCCAGTCCAATCTGGTCCGGTCCAGTCCAGTTTGGTCCAGTCCGGTCCGGTCCAATCCAGTCCGGTCCAATCTGATTCAGTCCAGTCCGGTCCGGTCCAGTCCGGTCTGGTCCAGTCCAGTCCGGTTCAGTCCAGTCCAGTCCAGTCCAGTCCAGTCCGGTTCAGTCCAGTCCAGTCCAGTCCAGTCCAGTCCAGTTCGGTCCGGTCCAGAGGTCGTTTTATCTTCACTTCCTGCCAGATTGATGGAATAAAACTGGATTCAAACTAAATTTACGTCATGGTGAAATGACTAACCACTGCAGAATGAATCAAACTTCACAGACAAGTTTGTAGATGTTCTTGGTCACCTGACTGTCGAGTCCAAGGAGCAGCAACATGAAGAAGAAGAGCGCCGCCCAGAGCGGTGCCACCGGCATCAGACTGACCGCCTTTGGATACGCGATGAAGGCGAGACCCGGACCTGAAACAGCGACAGGACGCAGAATAAATGCACAATATTTGAAACCTTTATAGCTATTAAAAGTATGCTGAACCCAGTAAAGCTTGTGATTTGTGACATCTAATATGGTTCTTTACTGAATATTGAAATCAACACAAAATTTCAATTTCAATTTTTTGCTTTCAATATAGAATAATCTAGCCCATGTTTGAATTTTTAAGTTAGAGCTAATTAAAGATGCTAAACATCACAATGTTTGGTGGAATTTGATCAATCTGAGGGCAGCACAGTGGCGCAGTGGGTAGCACTGTTGCCTTGCAGCAAAAAGGTCCTGGGTTCAATTCCCGGCCCGGGGTCTTTCTGCACGGAGTCTGCATGTTCTCCCTGTGCATGCTGGGTTCTCTCTGGGTTCTCTGACTTCCTCCCACCGTCCACAAACATGACAGTCAGGTTAATTGGTCTCTCCAAATTCTCCCTAGGTGTGTGTGCGTGCACGGTTGTTTGTCCTGTTTGTCTCTATGTTGCCCTGCGACAGACAGGTGACCCGTCCAGGTGACCCGTCCAGGTGACCCCGCCTCTCGCCTGGAACACAGCTGGAGAGGCAGCAGCTCCTCCCGACTCCGTTAGGGAGAAGGGTGATCAGAAAATGGATGGATGATCAATCTGAAGCTAACTTCAGCTTCATCTGGTGCTGAAGTTAGCTCTCGCTGGATTACTGTCAGAAAACGTCAAACTATCTAACGTCTTCCAGCCACGTGACCCATTTTACCAGATACAGTTTCTGTTCAAGAAGAAAAAACAAGCTAGCCGAGACGCGCTAGCCGTTAGCCTTCACAATGGAATTACCAGCTTATTCAAAGCTAACGCTAGCTGGTAGTTTTCATTTCACTGGTTGCTCAGAAAGGCCCATCGCTAGTTCAGGATGGATACCCTCCTGCTATCAGGAAGTAGCTGGTTGCCCTGCAGAGACAGAACCGGACAGAACCAGAACCTGGTACCGAGGCCGAGCGGCGCTCTGGGCGGGTTTTACCTGATTCAGCCACCTGGGAGACGTCGACTCCCTGCTCAGCTGCCATGAAGCCCAGGATGGAAAAAACCACAAAGCCAGAAAAGAAGCTGGTGCCGCTGTTGATGAGCGCCAGGACGAAGGCGTCCCTGAGGAGCAGAAGAAGAAGAAGAAGATCAGAACCTCTGGAGCACCTCGGTTCCATCAACACCAGCTGAACCGAACCCGGTACTCCATGAAGGTTCTGAGGTTCTGTCTGGTTCTGAGGTTCTGTCTGGTTCTGCGGTTCTGGTACTTGTAGCAGTCGTTGTTGAAGCGGTTGTAGCTTCCCAGTGCGGTCAGCGCTCCCAGTCCAATGGCGTAGGAGAAGAAGATCTGCGTGCCGGCGTCTATCCACACCTGTGGGGTCAAAGGTCATAGGTGAGAGATCTTTTAGTTCATAATCCAATACACAACAATAGTTGTGTCAAGGCACAAAAAAGAGTCCAACTGCTCCTTCGTCCCAAAGTATTGAAACGTTTCCGAGGAAACCCAGCAGAGCATCGAGTCATTCGCTCCCTGGACCAGCAGGGGCGCTTGTGTTGTGTCATTAACTTTACAGCAATCCCTCAACTGAGCATGCATGAGGCGAGCGTGGAGAGGAAGAACTCCCCTTTAACAGGAAGAAACCTCCAGCAGGAAATTTCAGAACAGCACAAGAGTCTTTCATTTCCATAAAAATCTGCTTTTCCTAAATCCCAAACTTTTCTCTAATGATTGAAGAAGAAAATATGAGTTTAGATGCATTGTTCCTGACAGGCAGTGCTCAGGGCAAAGTCACCCACAGGCTGGACCGACCTGAGCCTCCTGCAGTTTGGACCAGTCCGGTTTGATGTAGTACATGATGCCGTTGTACGCTCCCGGCAGCGTGACGCCTCGCACCAGCAGGATGATGAGAACCACGTACGGAAAGGTCGCCGTGAAGTAAACAATCTGAAACAGAACCGGCAGAATCGGAGTGAGGGTTGGAACCTGCAGAAC
The DNA here is from genome assembly GCF_027474105.1 of Poeciliopsis prolifica. NCBI lineage: Eukaryota > Metazoa > Chordata > Actinopteri > Cyprinodontiformes > Poeciliidae > Poeciliopsis > Poeciliopsis prolifica. The sequence goes on along the minus strand of NW_026562566.1, from coordinate 43,949 downwards.
ATGAACCCAGAACTCACCAGCAACCGTTAAAGACATTAAAACTGTCTGTTTGGATCGGTTCTGCTGCTCAACCGATCACGTAACCGGCCTGCGACCTTCCAGAGATATTCCACCGGACGTTACAAACGTTACCAGAAAAACCTATCAACACGTTTTTGCTAAATTCGTTCAAACAACAACATTTTACAGTGTAATTTTTAGGAGGGTTCAACTTTAGCATTCAGAACAACCATCCATCCATCCATCCATCCAACCATCCATCCATCCATCCATCCATCCAACCATCCATCCATCCATCCATCCATCCATCCATCCATCCATCCATCATCCATCCATCCATCCATCCATCCAACCATCCATTCATCCATCCAACATCCATCCATCCATCCATCCATCTATCCATCCATCCAACATCCATCCATCCATCCATCCATCCATCCAACATCCATCCATCCATCCAACATCCATCCATCCATCCAACATCCATCCATCCATCCATCCATCCATCCATCCAACATCCATCCATCCATCCATCCATCCATCCATCCATCCAACATCCATCCATCCATCCATCCATCCAACATCCATCCATCCATCCATCCATCCATCCATCCATCCATCCATCCATCCATCCAACATCCATCCATCCATCCATCCATCCATCCAACATCCATCCATCCATCCATCCATCATCCATCCATCATCCATCATCCATCCAACATCCATCCATCTATCATCCATCCAACATCCATCCATCCATCCATCCATCCATCCATCCATCCAACATCCATCCATCCATCCATCCATCCATCCATCCATCCATCCATCCATCCATCCAACATCCATCCATCCATCCATCCATCCATCCATCCATCCATCCATCCATCCATCCATCCATCCATCCATCCATCAGAAATCTGGTCCTTCACAGATTTTCCAGTCACAGAAACAGAATCATCTTTGTCTCTCTTGACACATCGGAAGGACTGAGTGTTGAACTGACTCATCGCTTGTTGCTCAATCAGAGTCGTTCTTCCAGAACATATTGTTTTCCTGAAGTATGAAGAAATGTTGATGAGTCTGAACTGACGCAGAGGCGTTGCGTTGACGTAGCTTTATGCTGTTCAAGTTTAGAATTGTGTAAGTTGGTTTTAATGTGCGTATTACACTGGGAATCATGTCAAATATCTTTGGACTTGTTGAAGTTTCCTCATGCCCAAACATGTGCTGAATGCTGGTTCAAATGCGCACCAGGCCTTCCTCGAGCAAAAGTCTCAGGTGAAGATCAATCTGCTGCCCGGTGCCACACTGACCCAGTCTGAGGGGCATTTTGTTGCTCGTTGGATCAGAGAGCTCAATCTTGGCATAAAGCTTGATGCCGTCCATGGAGAGTCGAAGCTGGTTCCTCTTCAACATCAGCACCCTTCACCAGTCTGCCAGTTGCTCTAACTGGCAGACGGTCTGACTGGTCTGAATGGGACGGTTCAGACCCATTCAGACCCATTCAGACCAGTAGCCTCCTCTTTCTTACTGGTTTTACCATCAAGACCATCGAGCTGCTCCAACCCACCAGGCACTGAGTCCTGCTGTGATAAACCCCCTTGTGTCACTAATCTCATTTTTCCTTTCACTTGGTTGATTTATTTATTTTTTGGTTAATATGTTTACATTTTGAGGACAATTTGTGAATGCTGAATATTTGAGACACTAGAGGAGTGGGAACTGGGCCTGGAGGATTCTCTCTCTCTCTCTGCTGGGCTCTTCTTTCAGCCTCCTGCTGATGAACAACAGCAGCAGCTGTTTGTGTTGGGACTGAGAGTCGTGTGAGCGGATCTGACAAAACATCATCAGACGAAGACAGACATAACTAAACCAATAACCCTCCATCGGGCATCATGGTGTGCTGCTAAAGACACTCATCTTTTACTGATTGAAATAATATTGAATAAACTCCTTGAGACACGGTTCAGCAAAACATCTTCCTTATCAAAGTAGCAGAAACGTCCAAGAACGTTCTTGGAGAAAAGTTTGATGTCAGACGAGTTGAACGTTGAGATGTTTGGACGTAACAACCGTTTATTAGGAAGGGTGACTTCAAGAACAAGAGACTACTTCACAAACATGGAGGAGGCAGTATCATGATGTGGGATTTGGATGAAAACCAATCAACTACTCATCCAGAATGAAGCCGGGAGGTTCCTGATGCTCTGACTCACTAATCCTGCACTAATGTCCAGATCACAGTTTTGGAGAGCCAAGTGGTGAAGATGGAGCTCTGCCTGCTTTCTAACACTTCCTGCTTCTGGACCAGAACCTTCTGAAGGTTCTTCAGGTGCTGGTTCTGAATCCGGCAGCACTTGTCTCCTTCAACATCGGGATGTTTCTGCGTTTGGTATTTTCCCAGCATCTAATGGCTGCAGGCGCAGCATCGCAGCTCAACATGCAGCCGGCCTCTCAGTCACGTCTCACTGCAGACAAGCTGCCCTCCTCTCAGCCGGCCAATCGTGTCCCGACACATCACAGCCTCAACGCCCCCCCCAAGGTCGTCATAGCAACTCTCAACCGGTCATGTGACTGCAGCCTGGTGACACGTCCAGGGTGAATCAGAGGTGTCAGCTGAGGATTTAAAGGGGCGGTGCGGCATTTTTCCCTCTGACTCCGACTCACATGTTTCTGTTTCACATGTTGGACAAAATCCAGCAGGAGAGAAAAACTGAAAACTTTCTGAATATTCATCAAAATCAAAAATTTAGGTGATAATCGGAGCACATTCAATATTTAAATGTTTTATATTTATCACATCATAAACACCTGCAGGAAACCCCACCTGACCACACACTGGTCCCAATGGTCCATAACACACTGGTCCCAATGATCCATAACACACTGGTCCCAATGGTCCATAACACACTGGTCCTAATGGTCCATAACATACTGGTCCCAATGGTCTATAACACACTGGTCCCAATGGTCCATAACACACTGGTCCCAATGGTCCATAACACACTGGTCCCAATGGTCCATAACACACTGGTCCCAATGGTCCATAACACACTGGTCCTAATGGTCCATAACACACTGGTCCCAATGGTCCATAACACACTGGTCCCAATGGTCCATAACACACTGGTCCCAATGGTCCATAACACACTGGTCCTAATGGTCCATAACACACTTGTCCTAATGGTCCATAACACACTGGTCCCAATGGTCCATAACACACTGGACCCAATGGTCCATAACACACTGGACCCAATGGTCCATAACACACTGGACCCAATGGTCCATAACACACTGGTCCCAATGGTCCATAACACACTGGTCCCAATGGTCCATAACACACTGGCCCAATGGTCCATAACACACTTGTCCTAATGGTCCATAACACACTGGTCCCAATGGTCCATAACACACTGGACCCAATGGTCCATAACACACTGGACCCAATGGTCCATAACACACTGGACCCAATGGTCCATAACACACTGGTCCCAATGGTCCATAACACACTGGTCCCAATGGTCCATAACACACTGGCCCAATGGTCCATAACACACTGGTCCCAATGGTCCATAACACACTGGTCCCAATGGTCCATAACACACTGGTCCCAATGGTCCATAACACACTGGTCCCAATGGTCTATAACACACTGGTCCCAATGGTCCATAACACACTGGTCCTAATGGTCCATAACACACTGGTCTCAATGGTCCATAACACACTGGTCCTAATGGTCCATAACATACTGGTCCCAATGGTCCATAACACACTGGCCCAATGGTCCATAACACACTGCAATGGTCTATAACACACTGGTCCCAATGGTCCATAACACACTGGTCCTAATGGTCCATAACACAATGGTCTCAATGGTCCATAACACACTGGTCCTAATGGTCCATAACATACTGGTCCCAATGGTCTATAACACACTGGTCCCAATGGTCCATAACACACTGGCCCAATGGTCCATAACACACTGGTCCCAATGGTCCATAACACACTGGTCCTAATGGTCCATAACACACTGGTCCTAATGGTCCATAACACACTGGTCCTAATGGTCCATAACACACTGGTCCTAATGGTCCATAACACACTGGTCCCAATGGTCCATAACACACTGGACCCAATGGTCCATAACACACTGGTCCCAATGGTCCATAACACACTGGTCCTAATGGTCCATAACACACTGGTCCAAAGGTCCATAACACTGGTCCCAATGGTCCATAACACACTGGTCCTAACGGTCCATAACACACTGGTCCCAATGGTCTATAACACACTGGTCCCAATGGTCTATAACATACTGGTCCCAATGGTCCATAACACACTGGTCCCAATTGTCCATAACACACTGGTCCTAATGGTCCATAACACACTGGTCCCAATGGTCTATAACACACTGGTCCCAATGTTCTATAACACACTGGCCCCAATTGTCCATAACACACTGGTCCTAATAGACCATAACACACTGGTCCCAATGGTCCATAACACACTGGTCCCAATGGTCCATAACACACTGGTCCCAATGGTCCATAACACACTGGCCCAATGGTCCATAACACACTGGTCCCAATGGTCTATAACACACTGGTCCCAATTGTCCATAACACACTGGTCCTAAAGGTCCATAACACACTGGTCCCAATGGTCCATAACACACTGGACCCAATGTCCATAACACACTGGTCATAATGGTCCATAACACACTGGTCCTAATGGTCCATAACACACTGGGCCATAACACACTGGTCCTAATGGTCCATACACACTTGTCCTAATGGTCCATAACACACTGGTCCCAATGGTCCATAACACACTGGTCCCAATGGTCCATAACACTGGTCCCAATGGTCCATAACACACTGGACCCAATGGTCCATAACACACTGGTCCCAATGGTCCATAACACACTGGTCCCAATGGTCCATAACACACTGGTCCTAATGGTCCATAACACACTGGTCCCAATGGTCCATAACACACTGGTCCCAATGGTCCATAACACACTGGTCCTAATGGTCCATACACACTGGTCCCAATGGTCCATAACACACTGGTCCCAATGGTCCATAACACTGGACCCAATGGTCCATAACACACTGGTCCCAATGGTCCATAACACACTGGTCCCATGGTCCATAACACACTGGTCCTAATGGTCCATAACACACTGGGTCCCAATGGTCCATAACACACTGGTCCCAATGGTCCATAACACACTGGCCCAATGGTTCAAACACACTGGTCCCAATGTTCTATAACATACTGGTCCCAATGGTCCATAACACACTGGTCCCAATGGTCTATACACTGGCCCAATGGTCCATAACACACTGGTCCCAATGGTCTATAACACACTGGTCCCAATGGTCTATAACATACTGGTCCCAATGGTCCATAACACACTGGTCCCAATTGTCCATAACACTGGTCCTAATGGTCCATAACACACTGGTCCCAATTGTCCATAACACACTGGTCCTAATGGTCTATAACCACTGGTCCTAATGGTCCATAACACACTGGTCCAACTGGTCCATAACACACTGGTCCCAATGGTCCATAACACACTGGTCCATAACACTGGTCCAATGGTCCATAACACACTGGTCCCAATGGTCCATAACACACTGGTCCTAATGGTCCATAACACACTGGTCCCAATGGTCTATAACACACTGGTCCCAATGGTCCATAACACACTGGTCCCAATGGTCTAACATACTGGTCCCAATGGTCACCATACTGGTCCCAAAGGTCCATAACACACTGGTCCCAATGGTCCATAACACACTGGTCCCAATGGTCCATAACACACTGGTCCCAATGGTCTATAACACACTGGTCCCAATGGTCCATAACATACTGGTCCCAATGGTCCATAACACACTGGTCCCAATGGTCCATAACACACTGGTCCCAAAGGTCCATAACACACTGGTCCCAAATGTCCATAACACACTGGTCCCAATGGTCCATAACACACTGGTCCCAAAGGTCCATAACACACTGGTCCTAATGGTCTATAACACACTGGTCCCAAATGTCCATAACACACTGGTCCCAATGGTCCATAACACACTGGTCCCAATGGTCCATAACACACTGGTCCCAACACTAGTTCCAGTCCGGTCCCAGTCTGGTCCCAGTCTTGGGAGCGGTACCTTCCGGTGGACTTGACTCCTTTCCAGACGCAGAAGTAAACCAGAACCCAGACGGCCATCAGACACAGCATCAGCTCCCAGTTGATCCGACCCGGTTGGTCCAGTCCAGACGAGATGTTCAGCACTTTGTTCCTGCGCAGGCACAGACCGGGTCAGAAAGACCACCGTGACCCGACCTGACCCGACCCGACCCGGAACCGATACTCACTCCCAGAACTCGATGATGGGCGAGCGGGCGTCGGCCAGGTCGGCGCAGGTCAGGTTGGCTCCGCCCACGGTGGCGTTGGCCAGGCTGGCGTTGCTGCAGTGCAGGTGGTGGAAGGTCTCCAGGCAGTTGGGCGTGTTCCATTCGTTGTCACAGGTGGACCAGGGGAGGGCGGAGCTAAAGGACTTGATCAGGTAGTAGAAGCCCCAGGCCAGAACCATGATGTAGTAAGTGTTGCAGAAAAACACGATGACCATGGAGGCGTAACCCAGACCTGCACAGAACAGGAAATGATCCAAACCTGACCATAACTTTTAAACATAATCCTCTTTAAATGTCACTCCTGCACTGACATTTGTTTTTGTTGAGTTTTTATTTGAGCCAAAAGAAGGAAAAAATACATACAGACATATGGATGCATATGTACATATATATATATATGAACATACATACTTACATATACACACACTTTGGACACATAATGATCAATACACAGGGCAATACTGACGAGGCGTTGTATAGAAAAAGTTCCAAAATTACTATCCAGCAGTTTCAGCTTCCCCACACTAAAAGACAAACAACCCCAAAAATCCCGAAAACCCAAACCTGACAGATGTAAACAAGTGAATATATAATGAATCTGTTGTGACCACCATATTTATAACCACAGCAAATTCAGCGACAGGCAAAACCTTCAAGTTGGAAAAATAGGAAAGAAAACTTTGCCATTTTTGACAGAATGTCTGTCGACACCGACTTGCTTTCTGACCCTAAATCATGAATGTGTGGAATCTGTAAATCACTTCCAGGTGATAAACATATATATATATATATATATATATATATATTATTATTTCCAGGTGATTTACTGGAATCTGGAAACTTTTCCAGAATTTTCTCCTTATGATTGAACAAATAATGGAGGCTAAAGTCTGCAGCTGGTTCTGCTGGAAATATTATCAATGTTTTATTGGAGACCAGTTAATGTTTGACCTCATCAAAGGAAACTAACTTCACATATTAACTTTGCACGTTGTAAATACCTTGTTGTCATGGTTACAGTAATAAACAGGCAGCGGTTTTTTATGCAACAAACTTCTGAGTTATGAACATTTATGTCACTTCCTCGAAGCTTCTGTGGATTTCCAACTTTCTTCAGTTGATTATGAAGAAATAAATTCTCCTCTTCCAGATTTACTTCTTTTATTTTGTTTTTTTTTCTTCTGGACAAAAGAAGGAAAAATTACAAATTATTTCCATTGAAAATTTGTCAGTTCTATTAAGAAAACTCAAACCCAACATTTGAATCTACAAAAAACTATTTCATTGTTTTCAATTTATTTTTAGACTTTAAAAATGTTTAAAGTGTTCAACATTTTGTCATTATTTATTTTAATTATTATTTATTAGGAAACAAAGACATAAGTTCTCCTAACTTAGACTTAAATTGAAATTTAACTTGGATATTTTCAAGAAAAAAAAGTTAAAATGTTTATTTTAAATATATATGTTTTTAGTTTGAATTACAAATATATTCTTTTACGTAGTATGAACATGTTTTCTATTGTAGGTCATTTTAAATTTATGTAACAAAAGTCATTGTTCCCATCCAGCGGCCATCTTTGGGGGCTGCAGCAGTTATTGGGCGACAGGCGGAGGACACCAGGACATGTCCCCTCGTCCAGCGCATGGACAGACATGGACACCTGCAGCTCAGCACAGCCAGGAGTTTTCCTCTGCTCTGTCACTGCGTTCTCGCTGCGTTGCACGCTGGTCAGATGCAGTCAACTGTTATCTGCGCCGTTCCTGTGAAAATGTGTGACGCGGCGCCATGAAAGAGGATTCATGGTTCTGAAGTTTGAAGGTCTGAGTGAAGAAACGGATCCGTGACCTATGAACCTTCAAACTGCCGACCAAGCGGATTCTTTCAGGTTATCAAACCAGCATTCTCAGATTTTTTGCCTGAACTTAATCTGAGACACATTGTGACAATGTTATTGATATTCATATTGTGTTTTGCAACTGTTTACATCTATAATTATGTTAACATTCTTGTAAAAATAATGTTTGTTTTCCAAGAGTTTTATTCCAGTTAAAGGTTGAAAAAGGACAAAAATGTTTTTGTTTTTATGTTTTTATTCTATTAAGTTTTTGTTAAGCCCAGAAGAATTATTCTTTCATTTTAGAAGAATTAGTTCTATGTTCGGTTTATGCCCAGTCAAGCTGAACAGTTTATATTTATTCATCTGTGGACTCTTCTAACATCGGCAGGTAAATATTACATGGATGAAATCATGAGTATACATAAATGAACAATCAGTATGAAACCATATTTGGAATTTAACTTTCTCCCTCAAAGTTGATCAACTTTTCCAGAATTATTTCAGCAAAAGAGAAATCAGGCTGCGTATCAAAACGAGTTCATTATTCTCATAAAGACCAAATTCACTGAGTTCAATTTAACCACCTAAATGTTGCTTCAAACAGTTGATTAACAAGCTGTTCTGTAGATTCAACTATTTTTCAATAATTTTCTTTCTGACAGAAAGAATCTGAACCAGAGAACCAGATGGTCCATCGCATCAAGCAGCCAGAAGTCCAAGAGAAGTTTAACACGTTGAGCAGCAAATCAGCCAAGGTTCCGCTAACCCGCTAACCAGACCCCGGGTTCCGCTAACCCGCTAACCAGACCCCGGGTTCCGCTAACCCGCTAACCAGACCCCGGGTTCCGCTAACCCGCTAACCAGACCCCGGGTTCCGCTAACCCGCTAACCGGACCCACCTTTGAACAGTGGAGCGATGTTCCACACGTTGATGCTCCCGGCCTTCATGAACTGACCCAGGGCGATCTCCAGGAAGAAAATTGGGATTCCTCCCACGAAAACGATCAGCAGGTACGGGATCAGGAAGACGCCTGAGGAAACACGATGCATTCAGGGACAGTCAGAAACAGCAGCCACACTGAGGAGCTGCCAACTCAAAATGAATGAGTCAATGCTGAGTGAACTGGTTTGAGTCTTCTGGAGAATGTTGTGGTCCGTTTGAGGCTGCAGGGTTCTGTTCCGGACCATCTGCTCTGGCACTCATTTTCAGCCCGGTTCTGGTTCTGACCAAGTTGTGCAGAACCTTTAAAGGTACAACAACCCAGGTCCAACAGCAGCAGGAGATCCAGGAGGCGGCAGAGAGGCTTCCATTCACTTCAACTGAACAGATTCAGTTCAAATCATTCTCGGTCCCGTCACCGCGGGGGGTCCCGGGGCTCGGTCCCGTCACCGCGGGGGGTCCCGGGGCTCGGTCCCGTCACCGCGGGGGGTCCTCGAGCCACCAGACATTTTTCTTATATATATCTTCACTGTTTGTTTCTAAAAGCCATAAGAAAAGCTGTACTACTAATTTTGTTTTACTGTACAATGACAATAAATCAAATCTGATGGAAGTCATCACTTCTGGTTATTGCTGGTCAACCCGGTTCCGGTCCAATAACCGGATCCATTAAGGGTGAAGCTTCACCTCACTTAACCGCCACGTGTTGGAGTCGCATCTAAAACCAGAAACAGACCCGCGGCTGCAGTTAGAGAGCTAATCTGCCTAATCTGGATCAGTCAGTGGGCTAAATACTGACAGGCTGAGCAGGGGGGCAACTAGGGGAAACACTGGGGCAATAGCAAGGGCCCCTGACCAACAGGGGGCGCTCCACTATTTATTTATTTAGTTTTTGTTCATAGGAATGAAAACATTGGGCCCTGCCAATTCCAAAAGAATCATTTTGTGTTTTGGAAGATTGGTTTCAGCAGTAAAAATGAAATGTTCCCCTTCCCAGACCAAAAACACATATTTGCCCTGAAGCCCCTGGATCTGCAGGAATCGGTTCCTTCCTGCTTGGAGCTGCAGGTGTTCAGCAGCAGTCAGTGGAAACAAGAACCACTGAGGCTGTTACTGCGCTGCTAAGAAAAATGATAAAGTAGGTGTTAAAACATCAAAAAGAGAAAAAGCTAAACGTATCAATTTATAAGCCAGTTTTTCTCCGAGAGGCTAAGCTAGCATTTAGCATAGCTAGCTTAGCCTCCTTTACACTAACATTTAATGAATTAAGGGAAAACATCACCAACATATTGACATATTTCACTGGACCTTTTCCCACTTAACAGGCGAGTCGGTCAGCAGCAGCTCTAGTCCCTCCTGACCCGTCCTTCCTCTGCTGAGGGGAGTTAAAGCTGCAGCATGGAAGTTGTTTCTCCTCCTTCAGCACATTCAGCAGTTAGTGAATGAGCTTGATTGACAGCGCTAAGACCCTCCTCCTGGTTCTCATTGGAACGTTATAGTAATTCAGATGGAGGAGATTGATTGTTTTCACAGATTATCTTCTCGTAACAAACTGTCACAGCATGGTGCCAGCTTTAACAAATATGGAGAAAACATTTTTTATTAAAGTGACTTATTGCAGCTTGAATAAAATGCAACTATACAGCATTTTTTGAGAAGTCTGTGTTGCTTCATGTGTATTTTGCATGTTGCCTATGACTGTTGCTGGTGGGGAGACGTTTCAGTATCGAAAACTGATAGAAAACATTGAAGCAACCTGGTTGCACACTGATGCAGACGGTTGGATGTGAAATTCATGAGCAGGAAATATTGTCTAGTATCAGTATTGGACCAAAGGAAGCAAGGCTTTAAAATTGTGACTCAAGAAGTACAAGAGCAGCTGCGAGGGGGGCCAATTTCATCTTTTGTCATGGGGTCCAACATTCCTGACCTTCATCAGCACCACCATCCTCATTATCAGAGGTTCTGGTTCCTCCTCAGCAACATGGACGTCCAAAAGTTTCAGACATGTTTTCCCCATGAACAGCTGAAGACTCAGGCTGTTTCCCTCCTGACGGTCGACCCGGTTCTACTGGAACCAGAACATCTGCTCCACCTCCAGCTGCTGTGGTTCTTAGTCAAACCAGCCGGTTCCCCTCCTGGCCTGTGGGCATTCAGGCATTAATTATTTAATTATTAATTATTTTTTTCTGTCAAAAAAAAAATAAAATGTTGAACTAAAGAGAACAACAAACCGAACCATGACCTTCAAAAACAATCTACGAAGCACTTGAATGTGAGTCTGAAGAATCGCATGGGAGACGGCGGCCTGCGGCGGGACGGGGAGGACCCAACCCAACCCAACCCAACCCAACCCAACCCAACCCAACCCGACCCAACCGACCCAACCGACCCAACCGAACTTCTGGTTCCGTTAGGTCAAACCGAGCCGGGTCAGGAGCGACGCAAACCCCGCAGCTCCATCCGGGCATATTTATAATTAATGACTGAATGCTGTGAGCATTCAGTCCTGCTTCTGGCAGCATTGTCACTCAACTTTTAAAATTCATTTTCTCAATCGACAAAGACCTTCATACCAGAGTGCAGATTCATTACCATATAGAGTCAAAATAATTGTTTCTGGAAAATATTTTCCAACCTGAGTTTGTGTTTTTGTTTTGGTTATGAACAGAACAGATAACGCGACTGGTTCTGGTTCTGATGAGTGTAAATGCTGCCCGCTGTATAATTGGGTAGAAACTGTAGACACGAGTAGAGATGTGAGGATGGTGGCGGTAATGGACAGTCAGACGGTAGTGAGGTGTGCGGTGGAACTTCTTCCTGATGACTCCCTTCAACAGTTGATGAAAAAAGGATGGAAAACTGGTAATGCATCAAATTTGATGTCTGAAGTTACATTTACCTCTTCAGTTAACTCTTCCCATAATTCACTGGAACAAATTCCCCTGAAACCTTTAGTCAGTCAACAAACAGCCCTGGTGCCTGTTGATGCATATTCAACACAAAGCAAGCATGCTTTGTGTTGAATATGCGTAGGTTTATTCAACACATTAAAACTTACGTAGGTTATTTACATACTAAATACCTACGTATATTGGATATGGTCAGGCTGTGGTTAGCTCTCCTCGCTCTGTTTTGCCGGCTGACTCAGGATCAGTCAGGATGTCTCCTTACATCAGAGGCTATAAATAAAATCCCACACATGCATGAGTCACATGTACAACTGTACCGTACCCTGATCGCAGTGGTCCATTCACAGATATCTGAGGACTAAACTGTAACCTTCCCCTTTCAGAGACTCGGCTGATGGAAGTTTCTACTCTGCAAATCGTCTGAACCGTCTGGTTCATCCCAAAGGTTCTTGTTCTGGACCGGCTTGTTAGAACCGAGCAGCAGGTTTCTGTTGCTTCACCTCCACAGAGTCAGGAGTTGTTCTTACCCGTTCTCTCCGGTCAGCATGGAACTATTGATCTGGTAACTTCAAACCCGCTCGGTGAGCGTACCGGACCTCCACGTGGAGACCCACCAGAACCAAACGATTTCTGCTGTTTCTCGATCATAATCAGAACTAGATTGAGCATCAGTCTGTGGTCTAACTGGGTTTGATGACTTCAGTCCATTTCAGAGTTTTCCAGGCGTCTGATCATTTGGAACGCCAGTATTCCAGATTTCCATTAGAAAAGAACCAAAGGCTGCAGGGAATCAAACTTCCTGAGGTTTTAGGACTCCCGGCGAACAGACGGCGAGATTCAGGCGCACTGAGCCGATAGATGACATGTCATAGTCGCGTGTCAGATTTCCTACATCTCACATGACAGATTCCTTCATATCCCATAATTCCACTGGGCTCAGTCCTCCTTCCCTGAGGACTGAGCTATGTCCTCCCAAATATTTTCATATAGTCTGACTGATGCATCAAATACATTTCTATAATTTCTAATCTCTTCCGTCAGATATCATTCAAAATTTGACTGCATTTCATCCACAAGATGGCGCCGAGTCGACCTCTCGGCCTAAACGGTTCCCTGTGGATGTTGTTTCTGGTCCAGAGGTTTCCAGAGCGATGCCGAGTTCAAGGTGGTAAAAACAACCTGTAACGGTCTCGCTATGGTGTCCTGAACCTTTGTGCAGAAGTACCGGGTCGCCATGGTCAGACTTTTGGTCGGGACAAGCAGCGGTTGGTTTTCTGAGCGAGTCAGCATGTGGAGCAGAGATTACCAGGAGTGGCCTGTAATCTTTTAATCCTGTTGACAGGCTTCACCTCTCCTCCACCCTCATCCCTCCTTCACCGTCTCCACTGGAGACGTCCACAGGTCCTGTCCACTGGAGACAGTTCAGAGGTCATCTTTGGCCGCAGCAGCCTCCACACATCCAGGACATGTGGACATGTAGGACATGTGGACCTCCAGGACATGTGGACCTCCAGGACATGTGGACCTCCAGGACATGTGGACCTCCAGGACATGTGGACCTCCAGGACATGTGGACATCCTCTATGTTGGTTTGATCTCCAGGTCTTCAGCTGACTGGTCCTCACAAAGGCAGCAGCTTTGCTACCAACACACCGATCCTCACACACGTCACTGTGTGTGTCCTTCACAGGGTGACTGTAGCGCACACACACACACACACACACACACACACACACACACACACACACACACACACACACACACACACACACACACACACACAGCAGGATAATAAATCAAAGTAGCTCAGATTTATTAGAGGACAAAAAGAACAAACTGAGGAGACAGAAGGAAAGAAAAAGGACAAACTACGACCGCATCGTTAAAACTGAACTGATGGAGGAAGAGGAGGAAGACGATGCAACTGGCAAACAGCTTCAGCTTCGGCCAATCAGGCGATAGTCATGTGACCTTTACAGGAAGTCTGACAGCACTGTGAGAACTGGACCTTTTCACAGGAGGAGACGTGATGAAGACCTCTTCTCCTCCTCTTCCTCACCAGGGTGGAAATAACTCTCCAAGGAGTCAATCAGCAGGAAGCCTGTAGCTCCTGACAACGTGGCCTGAACCGGTTCTGAGCCGGTTCTGAACCGGTTCTGAACCGGTTCTGTCCACGTTATGTAAAAAGATGGATGCTGCAGCCTAAGGTCTGAAAACCAGGCCGGCGCTTTCAAGCCGCCATCTGCCTGAGCAGCAGCAGGGGGCGACGGCGCTCCACAGACCCATCAGCAGTTCTGTATCTCTATAGATAATCTCTAGATAGAAACATTGATCTATCTATGCTCCAGATCTATGTTTAGAGACATAGATCTATGCAGACTGACATCAGTCGGTCTCATGACTTCCAGGCTTTGCCTTCATCACCATCATCATCGTCATCAACAAATTTGTTTCATCGTCATATTTCATTTTCTCCAAATGAATATTTTCTATTTCCCTTGGTTAGATTGATTGATTAATTGATTGATTGATTGTCTAGTGATTCTTTCAGATGCTTTGTGAGCTGCCTGATGACTGCTGCCCCCTGGTGGCCACTGATGTACCAGATCCAGACAGTCAGGTGACCTTCAATCAATCAATCAATCAATCAATCAATCAATCAATCAATCAATCAATCAATCAATCAATCAATCAGACTGTTCAAAGTTTCAGGTTTTAAAATATTTGCTTTCATTTACTTTGGTAGAAAGTATTGATTTATTGATTAATCTGATGATGATTTAATTATTAATGTATGAAGGAGACAGGAAGGACCAAAGCGAGGTCACATGACCTGCTGGGAACCAAATTCATCAGAGGGTCATAGAGACAATCAGGGCTATTATTACACACACACACACACACACACACACACACACACACACACACACACACACCTACACACACACACACCTACACACACACACACACACACCCACACACACACACACCTACACACACACACACCTACACACACACACACACCTACACACACACACACCCACACACACACACACCTACACACACACACACCTACACACACACACACACCTACACACACACAACACACACACACACCATGCTTGTGTGTAAATACAGCCTGAACCTGCTGCTGTCACTCAGATCGATCCCAGCGCCACTGAAGATGATCAGAACATTGAAGCCCCGCCCATTTACAAGCCCCGCCCATTTACATTTGGAGACAAAACCTGATTCTGTTTTCATGCTGCAGGTTCTGTTGGACCAGCAGCCCAGCAGAACCAGAACCAACGTGTAGCCGGGCCAGCAGCCGGACGGCCGACCCGGTTCTGGTTTGTCTTTGAAACGTGTGTGACCTACAGAAGGGGCGGGGCCTGAAGCTTTAGCCCCGCCCCACGTGCTGAGCCTCACCTCCTCCGTTCTTGTAGCACAGGTAGGGGAACCGCCACACGTTCCCGAGTCCGACAGCGAATCCCACGCAGGACATGATGAAGTCCATCTGCCGGGTCCAAGTCTCTCGCTCCTGGTACCCCGGACCCGTCCCGATGGCCCCGCCCCCTCTTTTATCCTGAGCGGTACCACTTCCTGGGGCCAGGGACCCGTTGGACAGGAGGAGCGGGTTCCTCTTGGTCTCCTCCACCAGAACCACAGAGCAGGACGAGGCGGGCCGGGTCGGTTTCTCCATCTCAGACAGAACCGGGTCAGAACAGTCCAGGTTCGAAGGTCCAGTCTCTGTCAGTGCTCAAGCACTTAGATTCTCTCACAGAGTATCAGTCAGAACCACTCAGACCCGATCAGAACCAGCAGTAAAACCCAATCGGAACCAATCAGAACCCAGTCAGAACCACTCAAACCCGACCAGAACCAATCAGAACCCAATCAGAACCACTCAGAACCAGCAGTAAAACCCAATCAGAACCACTCAGACGCGATCAGAACCAGTCTTGCTTTAGAACCGACACCGGGTCAGAACCAGTAACACCCCAGCAGCCCCAGTCCAGGTCCAGGTCAGAGTCTCACCGACCAGTCAGAACCAGAGCGGGTCCGGTTCGGTCCGGACCCTCTGCTCTCTTTTAATTCAGTTTATTTAGTTACATTTAAAAATGGTCAGAAAATCGAAATGTGTTAAAAAATAATTTTGAATTTTTTTTTCTGTCAAAAAAAAAAAAAAGAAAATGTTGAACTGAAGAGAAAAACGAACCAAACCGCAGCCGAACCGCGACCTTCAAAAACAATCCACGAAGCACTTGAATGTGAGTCTGAAGAATCGCATGGGAGACGGCGGCCTGCGGCGGGACGGGGAGGACCCAACCGAACCGAACCGAACTTCTGGTTCCGTTAGGTCAAACCGAGCCGGGTCAGGAGCGTCGCGAACCCCGCAGCTCCATCCGGGCAGAGGCAGCACTGAACGCGGTCCCGGTCCAAGGTTCGGCGGCGCGGTCGGTCTGCGGGACTGCGCGGCGGCGGCGGCTTTAAAGCGGAGGAGGCTGAATGCCGTGACGTCACGCCAAGAACACGCCCGCCTCTGACGTCACTGGGATCCCTGGACTCAGGTCAGCTTGAATGGAACCGAGAGGTTCTACTGGATCAGAACCAGAACTCCTGTTGAACCGGTTCTGAGATTCTCCGTGTAGAAGGTCTGAGAGAAGGTCCACCAGAACCAGAACCAGAACCAGAACCAGAACCAGATTACATATTCTGGGTCTCAGTGTTTAGAATAAATGACTCAAATTAATTTAATGTTTTATTTTCAATTAAGATTCAAAATAAACATGAAAACAGATTCACGATTATCACCTCATTAATTACTGTCATATTTTACATTCATTATTTTTGTTTTACTAATAATGATCAGCAAAACATCATTATAATAATCGTTTATTAATAATGATCATTTCCAACTCTTATATTACGGATTTAGTCTTTAAATGATCTCTTCCTTTATTTTTATAAATCCTCTGACTATTATTTGATTTTTTTTCTACTCCAAATGGCATCATGGGAACCAAACTGGGAACCAGTCTGGGAACCAAACTGGGAACCAGACTGGGAACCAAACTGGGAACCAAACTGGGAACCAGACCCCAGCAGGTTCTGATCCAGTTGCATCTGTTTAGGAAACATGAAAGCTCCCTCCTGACTAGAAAGCGTCAGGTTGTTGTTTTCCCAAAACATGGAGTCCAAGTTTGTGTTTAGAGGAAAAACAGAAGGTGGTTTGAGTTTCCTGTCTGGAAAATAAGACCAACAGTTTGGACAAGAAGAGAGGAGCAAAATAATCTGCCAGAGGAAAGATGAAGAGAAGGTTTGCCATTAGCATGAGGACACGTTAGCATGATGAAGCATTAGCATGAGGACACGTTAGCATGATGAAGCATTAGCATGAGAACACGTTAGCATGATGAAGCATTAGCATGAGGACACGTTAGCATGATGAAGCATTAGCATGAGGACACGTTAGCATGATGAAGCATTAGCATGAGAACACGTTAGCATGATGAAGCATTAGCATGAGGACACGTTAGAATGATGAAGCATTAGCATGAGGACAAGTTAGCATGATGAAGCATTAGCATGAGAACACCTTAGCATGATGAAGCATTAGCATGAGGACACGTTAGCATGATGAAATATTAGCATGAGGACACGTTAGCATGATGAAGCATTAGAATGAGGACACCTTAGCATGATGAAGCATTAGCATGAGGGCACGTTAGCATGATGAAGCATTAGCATGAGGACAAGTTAGCATGATGAACCATTAGCATGAGAACACCTTAGCATGATGAAGCATTAGCATGAGGACACGTTAGAATGATGAAGCATTAGCAAGAGGACAAGTTAGCATGATGAAGCATTAGCATGAGAACACCTTAGCATGATGAAGCATTAATGAGGACACATTAGCATGATGAAATATTAGCATGAGGACACGTTAGCATGATGAAGCATTAGCATGAGCACACGTTAGCATGATGAAGCATTAGCATGAGGACACGTTAGCATGATGAAGCATTAGCATGAGGACACATTAGCATGATGAAGCAATAGCATGAGGACACGTTAGCATGATGAAGCATTAGCATGAGGACGCGTTAGCATGATGAAGCATTAGCATGAGAACACATTAGCATGATGAAGCATTAGCATGAGGAAACGTTAGAATGATGAAGCATTAGCATGAGGACACGTTAGCATGATGAAGCATTAGCATGAGGACACGTTAGCATGATGAAGCAATAGCATGAGGACACGTTAGCATGATGAAGCATTAGCATGAGGACACGTTAGCATGATGAAGCATTAGCATGAGGACACGTTAGCATGATGAAGCATTAGCATGAGAACACGTTAGCATGATGAAGCATTAGCATGAGGACACGTTAGAATGATGAAGCATTAGCATGAGGACAAGTTAGCATGATGAAGCATTAGCATGAGAACACCTTAGCATGATGAAACATTAGCATGAGGACACGTTAGCATGATGAAGCAATAGCATGAGGACACATTAGCATGATGAAGCATTAGCATGAGAACACGTTAGCATGATGAAGCATTAGCATGAGGACAAGTTAGCATGATGAAGCATTAGCATGAGGACACGTTAGCATGATGAAGCATTAGCATGAGAACACGTTAGCATGATGAAGCATTAGCATGAGGAAACGTTAGAATGATGAAGCATTAGCATGAGGACAAGTTAGCATGATGAAGCATTAGCATGAGGACACGTTAGCATGATGAAGCATTAGCATGAGGACACGTTAGCATGATGAAGCAATAGCATGAGGACACGT
This sequence comes from Poeciliopsis prolifica, assembly GCF_027474105.1. Lineage (NCBI taxonomy): Eukaryota > Metazoa > Chordata > Actinopteri > Cyprinodontiformes > Poeciliidae > Poeciliopsis > Poeciliopsis prolifica. Next base: position 25,015 of record NW_026562566.1, on the reverse strand, counting down.
TAGCATGATGAAGCATTAGCATGAGGACACGTTAGCATGATGAAGCATTAGCATGAGGACACGTAAGCATGATGAAGCATTAGCATGAGAACACGTTAGCATGATGAAGCATTAGCATGAGGACACGTTAGAATGATGAAGCTTTAGCATGAGGACAAGTTAGCATGATGAAGCATTAGCATGAGAACACCTTAGCATGATGAAACATTAGCATGAGGACACGTTAGCATGATGAAATATTAGCATGAGGACACGTTAGCATGATGAAGCATTAGCATGAGGAAACGTTAGAATGATGAAGCATTAGCATGAGGACAAGTTAGCATGATGAAGCATTAGCATGAGGACATGTTAGCATGATGAAACATTAGCATGAGGACACGTTAGCATGATGAAGCAATAGCATGAGGACACATTAGCATGATGAAGCATTAGCATGAGAACACGTTAGCATGATGAAGCATTAGCATGAGGAAACGTTAGAATGATGAAGCATTAGCATGAGGACACGTTAGCATGATGAAGCATTAGCATGAGGACACATTAGCATGATGAAGCAATAGCATGAGGACACGTTAGCATGATGAAGCATTAGCATGAGGACACGTTAGCATGATGAAGCATTAGCATGAGACACGTTAGAATGATGAAGCATTAGCATGAGGAAACGTTAGAATGATGAAGCATTAGCATGAGGACAAGTTAGCATGATGAAGCATTAGCATGAGGACACGTTAGCATGATGAAGCATTAGCATGAGGACACGTTAGCATGATGAAGCAATAGCATGAGGACACGTTAGCATGATGAAGCATTAGCATGAGGACACGTTAGCATGATGAAGCATTAGCATGAGGACACGTTAGCATGATGAAGCATTAGCATGAGGACACATTAGCATGATGAAGCAATAGCATGAGGACACGTTAGCATGATGAAGCATTAGCATGAGGACACGTTAGCATGAGAACACATTAGCATGATGAAGCATTAGCATGAGGACACGTTAGCATGATGAAGCATTAGCATGAGGACAAGTTAGCATGATAAAGCATTAGCATGAGGACAAGTTAGCATGATGAAGCAATAGCATGAGGACACGTTAGCATGATGAAGCATTAGCATGAGGACACGTTAGCATGATGAAGCATTAGCATGAGGACACGTTAGCATGATGAAGCATTAGCATGAGGACACATTAGCATGATGAAGCAATAGCATGAGGACACGTTAGCATGATGAAGCATTAGCATGAGGACACGTTAGCATGAGAACACGTTAGCATGATGAAGCATTAGCATGAGGACACGTTAGCATGATGAAGCATTAGCATGAGGACAAGTTAGCATGATAAAGCATTAGCATGAGAACACGTTAGCATGATGAAGCATTAGCATGAGGACACATTAGCATGATGAAGCATTAGCATGAGGACAAGTTAGCATGATGAAGCAATAGCATGAGGACACGTTAGCATGATGAAGCATTAGCATGAGGACACGTTAGCATGATGAAGCATTAGCATGAGGACACGTTAGCATGATGAAGCATTAGCATGAGGACACATTAGCATGATGAAGCAATAGCATGAGGACACGTTAGCATGATGAAGCATTAGCATGAGGACACGTTAGCATGAGAACACGTTAGCATGATGAAGCATTAGCATGAGGACACGTTAGCATGATGAAGCATTAGCATGAGGACAAGTTAGCATGATAAAGCATTAGCATGAGAACACCTTAGCATGATGAAGCATTAGCATGAGGACACATTAGCATGATGAAGCATTAGCATGAGAACACTTTAGCATGATGAAGCATTAGCATGAGGACACGTTAGCATGAGAACACGTTAGCATGATGAAGCATAAGCATGAGGACACGTTAGCATGATGAAGCATTAGCATGAGGACAAGTTAGCATGATAAGCATTAGCATGAGAACACATTAGCATGATGAAGCATTAGCATGAGGACACATTAGCATGATGAAGCAATAGCATGAGGACACGTTAGCATGATGAAGCACTAGCATGAGGACACGTTAGCATGATGAAGCATTAGCATGAGAACACGTTAGCATGATGAAGCATTAGCATGAGGAAACGTTAGAATAATGAAGCATTAGCATGAGGACAAGTTAGCATGATGAAGCATTAGCATGAGGACACGTTAGCATGATGAAGCATTAGCATGAGGACACGTTAGCATAATGAAGCAATAGCATGAGGACACATTAGCATGATGAAGCATTAGCATGAGAACACGTTAGCATGATGAAGCATTAGCATGAGGAAACGTTAGAATGATGAAGCATTAGCATGAGGACAAGTTAGCATGATGAAGCATTAGCATGAGGACACGTTAGCATGATGAAGCATTAGCATGAGGACACGTTAGCATGATGAAGCAATAGCATGAGGACACGTTAGCATGATGAAGCATTAGCATGAGGACACGTTAGCATGATGAAGCATTAGCATGAGGACAAGTTAGCATGATAAGCATTAGCATGAGAACACCTTAGCATGATGAAGCATTAGCATGAGGACACATTAGCATGATGAAGCAATATCATGAGGACACGTTAGCATGATGAAGCATTAGCATGAGGACACGTTAGCATGATGAAGCTTTAGCATCAGAACACGTTAGCATGATGAAGCATTAGCATGAGGACACGTTAGCATGATGAAGCATTAGCATGAGGACAAGTTAGCATGATGAAGCATTAGCATGAGAACACGTTAGCATGATGAAGCATTAGCATGAGGACACGTTAGCATGATGAAGCTTTAGCATCAGAACACGTTAGCATGATGAAGCATTAGCATGAGGACAAGTTAGCATGAGGACAAGTTAGCATGATGAAGCATTAGCATGAGAACACCTTAACATGATGAAGCATTAGCATGAGGACACGTTAGCATGATGAAGCAATAGCATGAGGACACATTAGCATGATGAAGCATTAGCATGAGAACACGTTAGCATGATGAAGCATTAGCATGAGGACACGTTAGCATGATGAAGCATTAGCATGAGGACACGTTAGCATGATGAAGCATTAGCATGAGGACAAGTTAGCATGAGGACAAGTTAGCATGATGAAGCATTAGCATGAGAACACCTTAACATGATGAAGCATTAGCATGAGGACACGTTAGCATGATGAAGCAATAGCATGAGGACACATTAGCATGATGAAGCATTAGCATGAGAACACGTTAGCATGATGAAGCATTAGCATGAGGACACGTTAGCATGATGAAGCAATAGCATGAGGACACATTAGCATGTTGAAGGATTAGCATGAGGACATGTTAGCATGAGGACAAGTTAGCATGATGAAGCATTAGCATGAGAACACGTTAGCATGATGAAGCATTAGCATGAGGAAACATTTGAATGATGAAGCATTAGCATGAGGACAACTTAGCATGATGAAGCATTAGCATGAGGACACATTAGCATGATGAAGCATTAGCATGAGAACACTTTAGCATGATGAAGCATTAGCATGAGGAAACGTTAGAATGATGAAGCATTAGCATGAGGACACATTAGGATGATGAAGCAATAGCATGAGGACACGTTAGCATGATGAAGCATTAGCATGAGGACACGTTAGCATGATGAAGCAATAGCATGAGGACACGTTAGCATGATGAAGCATTAGCATGAGGACACGTTAGCATGATGAAGCATTAGCATGAGGACAAGTTAGCATGATAAAGCATTAGCATGAGAACACCTTAGCATGATGAAGCATTAGCATGAGGACACATTAGCATGATGAAGCAATATCATGAGGACACGTTAGCATGATGAAGCATTAGCATGAGGACACGTTAGCATGATGAAGCTTAGCATCAGAACACGTTAGCATGATGAAGCATTAGCATGAGGACACGTTAGCATGATGAAGCATTAGCATGAGGACAAGTTAGCATGATGAAGCATTAGCATGAGAACACGTTAGCATGATGAAGCATTAGCATGAGGACACGTTAGCATGATGAAGCTTTAGCATCAGAACACGTTAGCATGATGAAGCATTAGCATGAGGACAAGTTAGCATGAGGACAAGTTAGCATGATGAAGCATTAGCATGAGAACACCTTAACATGATGAAGCATTAGCATGAGGACACGTTAGCATGATGAAGCAATAGCATGAGGACACATTAGCATGATGAAGCATTAGCATGAGAACACGTTAGCATGATGAAGCATTAGCATGAGGACACGTTAGCATGATGAAGCATTAGCATGAGGACACGTTAGCATGATGAAGCATTAGCATGAGGACACGTTAGCATGATGAAGCATTAGCATGAGGACAAGTTAGCATGATGAAGCATTAGCATGAGAACACGTTAGCATGATGAAGCATTAGCATGAGGACACGTTAGCATGATGAAGCTTTAGCATCAGAACACGTTAGCATGATGAAGCATTAGCATGAGGACAAGTTAGCATGAGGACAAGTTAGCATGATGAAGCATTAGCATGAGAACACCTTAACATGATGAAGCATTAGCATGAGGACACGTTAGCATGATGAAGCAATAGCATGAGGACACATTAGCATGATGAAGCATTAGCATGAGAACACGTTAGCATGATGAAGCATTAGCATGAGGACACGTTAGCATGATGAAGCATTAGCATGAGGACACGTTAGCATGATGAAGCATTAGCATGAGGACAAGTTAGCATGAGGACAAGTTAGCATGATGAAGCATTAGCATGAGAACACCTTAACATGATGAAGCATTAGCATGAGGACACGTTAGCATGATGAAGCATAGCATGAGGACACATTAGCATGATGAAGCATTAGCATGAGAACACGTTAGCATGATGAAGCATTAGCATGAGGACACGTTAGCATGATGAAGCAATAGCATGAGGACACATTAGCATGTTGAAGGATTAGCATGAGGACATGTTAGCATGAGGACAAGTTAGCATGATGAAGCATTAGCATGAGAACACGTTAGCATGATGAAGCATTAGCATGAGGAAACATTTGAATGATGAAGCATTAGCATGAGGACAAGTTAGCATGATGAAGCATTAGCATGAGGAAACGTTAGAATGATGAAGCATTAGCATGAGGACAAGTTAGCATGATGAAGCATTAGCATGAGGACATGTTAGCATGATGAAACATTAGCATGAGGACACGTTAGCATGATGAAGCAATAGCATGAGGACACATTAGCATGATGAAGCATTAGCATGAGAACACGTTAGCATGATGAAGCATTAGCATGAGGAAACGTTAGAATGATGAAGCATTAGCATGAGGACACGTTAGCATGATGAAGCATTAGCATGAGGACACATTAGCATGATGAAGCAATAGCATGAGGACACGTTAGCATGATGAAGCATTAGCATGAGGACACGTTAGCATGATGAAGCATTAGCATGAGAACACGTTAGAATGATGAAGCATTAGCATGAGGAAACGTTAGAATGATGAAGCATTAGCATGAGGACAAGTTAGCATGATGAAGCATTAGCATGAGGACACGTTAGCATGATGAAGCATTAGCATGAGGACACGTTAGCATGATGAAGCAATAGCATGAGGACACGTTAGCATGATGAAGCATTAGCATGAGGACACGTTAGCATGATGAAGCATTAGCATGAGGACACGTTAGCATGATGAAGCATTAGCATGAGGACACATTAGCATGATGAAGCAATAGCATGAGGACACGTTAGCATGATGAAGCATTAGCATGAGGACACGTTAGCATGAGAACACATTAGCATGATGAAGCATTAGCATGAGGACACGTTAGCATGATGAAGCATTAGCATGAGGACAAGTTAGCATGATAAAGCATTAGCATGAGGACAAGTTAGCATGATGAAGCAATAGCATGAGGACACGTTAGCATGATGAAGCATTAGCATGAGGACACGTTAGCATGATGAAGCATTAGCATGAGGACACGTTAGCATGATGAAGCATTAGCATGAGGACACATTAGCATGATGAAGCAATAGCATGAGGACACGTTAGCATGATGAAGCATTAGCATGAGGACACGTTAGCATGAGAACTTAGCATGATGAAGCATTAGCATGAGGACACGTTAGCATGATGAAGCATTAGCATGAGGACAAGTTAGCATGATAAAGCATTAGCATGAGAACACGTTAGCATGATGAAGCATTAGCATGAGGACACATTAGCATGATGAAGCATTAGCATGAGGACAAGTTAGCATGATGAAGCAATAGCATGAGGACACGTTAGCATGATGAAGCATTAGCATGAGGACACGTTAGCATGATGAAGCATTAGCATGAGGACACGTTAGCATGATGAAGCATTAGCATGAGGACACATTAGCATGATGAAGCAATAGCATGAGGACACGTTAGCATGATGAAGCATTAGCATGAGGACACGTTAGCATGAGAACACGTTAGCATGATGAAGCATTAGCATGAGGACACGTTAGCATGATGAAGCATTAGCATGAGGACAAGTTAGCATGATAAAGCATTAGCATGAGAACGTTAGCATGATGAAGCATTAGCATGAGGACACATTAGCATGATGAAGCATTAGCATGAGAACACGTTAGAATGATGAAGCATTAGCATGAGGACACGTTAGCATGAGAACACGTTAGCATGATGAAGCATAAGCATGAGGACACGTTAGCATGATGAAGCATTAGCATGAGGACAAGTTAGCATGATAAGCATTAGCATGAGAACACATTAGCATGATGAAGCATTAGCATGAGGACACATTAGCATGATGAAGCAATAGCATGAGGACACGTTAGCATGATGAAGCATAGCATGAGGACACGTTAGCATGATGAAGCATTAGCATGAGAACACGTTAGCATGATGAAGCATTAGCATGAGGAAACGTTAGAATATGAAGCATTAGCATGAGGACAAGTTAGCATGATGAAGCATTAGCATGAGGACACGTTAGCATGATGAAGCATTAGCATGAGGACACGTTAGCATATGAAGCAATAGCATGAGGACACATTAGCATGATGAAGCATTAGCATGAGAACACGTTAGCATGATGAAGCATTAGCATGAGGAAACGTTAGATGATGAAGCATTAGCATGAGGACAAGTTAGCATGATGAAGCATTAGCATGAGGACACGTTAGCATGATGAAGCATTAGCATGAGGACACGTTAGCATGATGAAGCATAATGAGGACACGTTAGCATGATGAAGCATTAGCATGAGGACACGTTAGCATGATGAAGCATTAGCATGAGGACAAGTTAGCATGATAAAGCATTAGCATGAGAACACCTTAGCATGATGAAGCATTAGCATGAGGACACATTAGCATGATGAAGCATATCATGAGGACACGTTAGCATGATGAAGCATTAGCATGAGGACACGTTAGCATGATGAAGCTTAGCATCAGAACACGTTAGCATGATGAAGCATTAGCATGAGGACACGTTAGCATGATGAAGCATTAGCATGAGGACAAGTTAGCATGATGAAGCATTAGCATGAGAACACGTTAGCATGATGAAGCATTAGCATGAGGACACGTTAGCATGATGAAGCTTTAGCATCAGACACGTTAGCATGATGAAGCATTAGCATGAGGACAAGTTAGCATGAGGACAAGTTAGCATGATGAAGCATTAGCATGAGAACACCTTAACATGATGAAGCATTAGCATGAGGACACGTTAGCATGATGAAGCAATAGCATGAGGACATTAGCATGATGAAGCATTAGCATGAGAACACGTTAGCATGATGAAGCATTAGCATGAGGACACGTTAGCATGATGAAGCATTAGCATGAGGACACGTTAGCATGATGAAGCATTAGCATGAGGACATTAGCATGAGGACAAGTTAGCATGATGAAGCATTAGCATGAGAACACTTAGCATGATGAAGCATTAGCATGAGGACACGTTAGCATGATGAAGCAAGCATGAGGACACATTAGCATGATGAAGCATTAGCATGAGAACACGTTAGCATGATGAAGCATTAGCATGAGGACACGTTAGCATGATGAAGCAATAGCATGAGGACACATTAGCATGTGAAGGATTAGCATGAGGACATGTTAGCATGAGGACAAGTTAGCATGATGAAGCATTAGCATGAGAACACGTTAGCATGATGAAGCATTAGCATGAGGAAACATTTGAATGATGAAGCATTAGCATGAGGACAAGTTAGCATGATGAAGCATTAGCATGAGGACACATTAGCATGATGAAGCATTAGCATGAGAACACGTTAGCATGATGAAGCATTAGCATGAGGAACGTTAGAATGATGAAGCATTAGCATGAGGACAAGTTAGCATGATGAAGCATTAGCATGAGGACACGTTAGCATGATGAAGCATTAGCATGAGGACACGTTAGCATGATGAAGCAATAGCATGAGGACACGTTAGCATGATGAAGCATTAGCATGAGGACACGTTAGCATGATGAAGCATTAGCATGAGGACAAGTTAGCATGATAAAGCATTAGCATGAGAACACCTTAGCATGATGAAGCATTAGCATGAGGACACATTAGCATGATGAAGCAATATCATGAGGACACGTTAGCATGATGAAGCATTAGCATGAGGACACGTTAGCATGATGAAGCTTAGCATGAGAACACGTTAGCATGATGAAGCATTAGCATGAGGACACGTTAGCATGATGAAGCATTAGCATGAGAACACGTTAGCATGATGAAGCATTAGCATGAGGACACGTTAGCATGATGAAGCTTAGCATCAGAACACGTTAGCATGATGAAGCATTAGCATGAGGACAAGTTAGCATGAGGACAAGTTAGCATGATGAAGCATTAGCATGAGAACACCTTAACATGATGAAGCATTAGCATGAGGACACGTTAGCATGATGAAGCAATAGCATGAGGACACATTAGCATGATGAAGCATTAGCATGAGAACACGTTAGCATGATGAAGCATTAGCATGAGGACACGTTAGCATGATGAAGCATTAGCATGAGGACACGTTAGCATGATGAAGCATTAGCATGAGGACACGTTAGCATGATGAAGCATTAGCATGAGGACAAGTTAGCATGATGAAGCATTAGCATGAGAACACGTTAGCATGATGAAGCATTAGCATGAGGACACGTTAGCATGATGAAGCTTTAGCATCAGAACACGTTAGCATGATGAAGCATTAGCATGAGGACAAGTTAGCATGAGGACAAGTTAGCATGATGAAGCATTAGCATGAGAACACCTTAACATGATGAAGCATTAGCATGAGGACACGTTAGCATGATGAAGCATAGCATGAGGACACATTAGCATGATGAAGCATTAGCATGAGACACGTTAGCATGATGAAGCATTAGCATGAGGACACGTTAGCATGATGAAGCATTAGCATGAGGACACGTTAGCATGATGAAGCATTAGCATGAGGACAAGTTAGCATGAGGACAAGTTAGCATGATGAAGCATTAGCATGAGAACACCTTAACATGATGAAGCATTAGCATGAGGACACGTTAGCATGATGAAGCAATAGCATGAGGACACATTAGCATGATGAAGCATTAGCATGAGAACACGTTAGCATGATGAAGCATTAGCATGAGGACACGTTAGCATGATGAAGCAATAGCATGAGGACACATTAGCATGTGAAGGATTAGCATGAGGACATGTTAGCATGAGGACAAGTTAGCATGATGAAGCATTAGCATGAGACACGTTAGCATGATGAAGCATTAGCATGAGGAACATTTGAATGATGAAGCATTAGCATGAGGACAAGTTAGCATGATGAAGCATTAGCATGAGGACACGTTAGCATGATGAAGCATTAGCATGAGAACACGTTAGCATGATGAAGCATTAGCATGAGGAAACGTTAGAATGATGAAGCATTAGCATGAGGACAAGTTAGCATGATGAAGCATTAGCATGAGGAAACGTTAGAATGATGAAGCATTAGCATGAGGACAAGTTAGCATGAGGACAAGTTAGCATGATGAAGCATTAGCATGAGAACACTTAGCATGATGAAGCATTAGCATGAGGACACGTTAGCATGATGAAGCATAGCATGAGGACACATTAGCATGATGAAGCATTAGCATGAGAACACGTTAGCATGATGAAGCATTAGCATGAGGACACGTTAGCATGATGAAGCATTAGCATGAGGACACGTTAGCATGATGAAGCATTAGCATGAGGACACGTTAGCATGATGAAGCATTAGCATGAGGACAAGTTAGCATGATGAAGCATTAGCATGAGAACACGTTAGCATGATGAAGCATTAGCATGAGGACACGTTAGCATGATGAAGCTTAGCATCAGAACACGTTAGCATGATGAAGCATTAGCATGAGGACAAGTTAGCATGAGGACAAGTTAGCATGATGAAGCATTAGCATGAGAACACCTTAGCATGATGAAGCATTAGCATGAGGACACGTTAGCATGATGAAGCATAGCATGAGGACACATTAGCATGATGAAGCATTAGCATGAGAACACGTTAGCATGATGAAGCATTAGCATGAGGACACGTTAGCATGATGAAGCATTAGCATGAGGACACGTTAGCATGATGAAGCATTAGCATGAGGACAAGTTAGCATGATAAAGCATTAGCATGAGGACAAGTTAGCATGATGAAGCAATAGCATGAGGACACGTTAGCATGATGAAGCATTAGCATGAGGACACGTTAGCATGATGAAGCATTAGCATGAGGACACGTTAGCATGATGAAGCATTAGCATGAGGACACATTAGCATGATGAAGCATTAGCATGAGGACACGTTAGCATGATGAAGCATTAGCATGAGGACACGTTAGCATGAGAACACGTTAGCATGATGAAGCATTAGCATGAGGACACGTTAGCATGATGAAGCATTAGCATGAGGACAAGTTAGCATGATAAGCATTAGCATGAGACACGTTAGCATGATGAAGCATTAGCATGAGGACACATTAGCATGATGAAGCATTAGCATGAGGACAAGTTAGCATGATGAAGCATTAGCATGAGGACACGTTAGCATGATGAAGCATTAGCATGAGGACACGTTAGCATGATGAAGCATTAGCATGAGGACACGTTAGCATGATGAAGCATTAGCATGAGGACACATTAGCATGATGAAGCATAGCATGAGGACACGTTAGCATGATGAAGCATTAGCATGAGGACACGTTAGCATGAGATTAGCATGATGAAGCATTAGCATGAGGACACGTTAGCATGATGAAGCATTAGCATGAGGACAAGTTAGCATGAGGACAAGTTAGCATGATGAAGCATTAGCATGAGACACCTTAACATGATGAAGCATTAGCATGAGGACACGTTAGCATGATGAAGCATAGCATGAGGACACATTAGCATGATGAAGCATTAGCATGAGAACACGTTAGCATGATGAAGCATTAGCATGAGGACACGTTAGCATGATGAAGCAATAGCATGAGGACACATTAGCATGTTGAAGCATTAGCATGAGGACATGTTAGCATGAGACAAGTTAGCATGATGAAGCATTAGCATGAGAACACGTTAGCATGATGAAGCATTAGCATGAGGAAACATTTGATGATGAAGCATTAGCATGAGGACAAGTTAGCATGATGAAGCATTAGCATGAGGACACATTAGCATGATGAAGCATTAGCATGAGAACACGTTAGCATGATGAAGCATTAGCATGAGGAACGTTAGCATGATGAAGCATTAGCATGAGGACAAGTTAGCATGATGAAGCATTAGCATGAGGAACGTTAGCATGATGAAGCATTAGCATGAGGACAAGTTAGCATGAGGACAAGTTAGCATGATGAAGCATTAGCATGAGAATTAGCATGATGAAGCATTAGCATGAGGACACGTTAGCATGATGAAGCATAGCATGAGGACATTAGCATGATGAAGCATTAGCATGAGAACACGTTAGCATGATGAAGCATTAGCATGAGGACACGTTAGCATGATGAAGCATTAGCATGAGGACACGTTAGCATGATGAAGCATTAGCATGAGGACACGTTAGCATGATGAAGCATTAGCATGAGGACATTAGCATGATGAAGCATTAGCATGAGACACGTTAGCATGATGAAGCATTAGCATGAGGACACGTTAGCATGATGAAGCTTTAGCATGAGACACGTTAGCATGATGAAGCATTAGCATGAGGACAAGTTAGCATGAGGACAAGTTAGCATGATGAAGCATTAGCATGAGAACACCTTAGCATGATGAAGCATTAGCATGAGGACACGTTAGCATGATGAAGCATAGCATGAGGACACATTAGCATGATGAAGCATTAGCATGAGACACGTTAGCATGATGAAGCATTAGCATGAGGACACGTTAGCATGATGAAGCATTAGCATGAGGACACGTTAGCATGATGAAGCATTAGCATGAGGACAGTTAGCATGATAAAGCATTAGCATGAGGACAATTAGCATGATGAAGCAATAGCATGAGGACACGTTAGCATGATGAAGCATTAGCATGAGGACACGTTAGCATGATGAAGCATTAGCATGAGGACACGTTAGCATGATGAAGCATTAGCATGAGGACACGTTAGCATGATGAAGCATTAGCATGAGGACACGTTAGCATGATGAAGCATTAGCATGAGGACACGTTAGCATGAGACAAGTTAGCATGATGAAGCATTAGCATGAGAACACCTTAGCATGATGAAGCATTAGCATGAGGACACGTTAGCATGATGAAGCAATAGCATGAGGACACATTAGCATGATGAAGCATTAGCATGAGAACACGTTAGCATGATGAAGCATTAGCATGAGGACACGTTAGCATGATGAAGCAAGCATGAGGACATTAGCATGAAGATTAGCATGAGGACATGTTAGCATGAGGACAAGTTAGCATGATGAAGCATTAGCATGAGACACGTTAGCATGATGAAGCATTAGCATGAGGAACGTTAGATGATGAAGCATTAGCATGAGGACAAGTTAGCATGATGAAGCATTAGCATGAGGACACGTTAGCATGATGAAGCATTAGCATGAGGACACGTTAGCATGATGAAGCATTAGCATGAGGACACGTTAGCATGATGAAGCATTAGCATGAGGACACGTTAGCATGATGAAGCATTAGCATGAGGACAAGTTAGCATGATGAAGCATTAGCATGAGAACACCTTAGCATGATGAAGCATTAGCATGAGGACACATTAGCATGATGAAGCATAGCATGAGGACACGTTAGCATGATGAAGCATTAGCATGAGGACACGTTAGCATGATGAAGCATTAGCATGAGAACACGTTAGCATGATGAAGCATTAGCATGAGGACACGTTAGCATGATGAAGCATTAGCATGAGGACAAGTTAGCATGATGAAGCATTAGCATGAGAACACGTTAGCATGATGAAGCATTAGCATGAGGACACGTTAGCATGATGAAGCTTAGCATGAACACGTTAGCATGATGAAGCATTAGCATGAGGACAAGTTAGCATGAGGACAAGTTAGCATGATGAAGCATTAGCATGAGAACACGTTAGCATGATGAAGCATTAGCATGAGGACACGTTAGCATGATGAAGCATTAGCATGAGGACACGTTAGCATGATGAAGCATTAGCATGAGGACACGTTAGCATGATGAAGCATTAGCATGAGGACACGTTAGCATGATGAAGCATTAGCATGAGACACGTTAGCATGATGAAGCATTAGCATGAGGACACGTTAGCATGATGAAGCTTAGCATGAGAACACGTTAGCATGATGAAGCATTAGCATGAGACAAGTTAGCATGAGGACAAGTTAGCATGATGAAGCATTAGCATGAGAACACGTTAGCATGATGAAGCATTAGCATGAGGACACGTTAGCATGATGAAGCAAGCATGAGGACACATTAGCATGATGAAGCATTAGCATGAGAACACATTAGCATGATGAAGCATTAGCATGAGGACACGTTAGCATGATGAAGCATTAGCATGAGGACACGTTAGCATGATGAAGCATTAGCATGAGGACATTAGCATGAGACAAGTTAGCATGATGAAGCATTAGCATGAGACATTAGCATGATGAAGCATTAGCATGAGGACACGTTAGCATGATGAAGCATGCATGAGGACACATTAGCATGATGAAGCATTAGCATGAGACACGTTAGCATGATGAAGCATTAGCATGAGGACACGTTAGCATGATGAAGCAATAGCATGAGGACACGTTAGCATGTGAATTAGCATGAGGATTTAGCATGAGGACACGTTAGCATGATGAAGCATTAGCATGAGACACGTTAGCATGATGAAGCATTAGCATGAGGAACATTATGATGAAGCATTAGCATGAGGACAAGTTAGCATGATGAAGCATTAGCATGAGGACACATTAGCATGATGAAGCATTAGCATGAGGACACGTTAGCATGATGAAGCATTAGCATGAGGAACGTTAGATGATGAAGCATTAGCATGAGGACAAGTTAGCATGATGAAGCATTAGCATGAGGAAACGTTAGATGATGAAGCATTAGCATGAGGACGTTAGCATGAGGACAAGTTATGATGAAGCATTAGCATGAGAACCTTAGCATGATGAAGCATTAGCATGAGGACACGTTAGCATGATGAAGCATTAGCATGAGACACTTAGCATGATGAAGCATTAGCATGAGGACACGTTAGCATGATGAAGCATTAGCATGAGGACACGTTAGCATGATGAAGCATTAGCATGAGGACACGTTAGCATGATGAAGCATTAGCATGAGGACACGTTAGCATGATGAAGCATTAGCATGAGGACAAGTTAGCATGATGAAGCATTAGCATGAGAAGTTAGCATGATGAAGCATTAGCATGAGGACACGTTAGCATGATGAAGCTTAGCATGAGACACGTTAGCATGATGAAGCATTAGCATGAGGACATTAGCATGAGGACAAGTTAGCATGATGAAGCATTAGCATGAGACACTTAGCATGATGAAGCATTAGCATGAGGACACGTTAGCATGATGAAGCAATAGCATGAGGACACATTAGCATGATGAAGCATTAGCATGAGACACGTTAGCATGATGAAGCATTAGCATGAGGACACGTTAGCATGATGAAGCATTAGCATGAGGACACGTTAGCATGATGAAGCATTAGCATGAGGACAAGTTAGCATGAGGACATTAGCATGATGAAGCATTAGCATGAGGAAACGTTAGAATGATGAAGCATTAGAATGAGGACAAGTTAGCATGATGAAGCAATAGCATGAGGACACATTAGCATGATGAAGCATTAGCATGAGGACACGTTAGCATGATGAAGCATTAGCATGAGGACACGTTAGCATGATGAAGCATTAGCATGAGGACACATTAGCATGTGAAGCATTAGCATGAGGACATTTAGCATGAGGACAAGTTAGCATGATGAAGCATTAGCATGAGAACACGTTAGCATGATGAAGCATTAGCATGAGGAACATTAGATGATGAAGCATTAGCATGAGGACACGTTAGCATGATGAAGCATTAGCATGAGGACACATTAGCATGATGAAGCATTAGCATGAGACACGTTAGCATGATGAAGCATTAGCATGAGGAAACGTTAGCATGATGAAGCATTAGCATGAGGACAAGTTAGCATGATGAAGCATTAGCATGAGGACACGTTAGCATGATGAAGCATTAGCATGAGGACACGTTAGCATGATGAAGCATAGCATGAGGACACGTTAGCATGATGAAGCATTAGCATGAGGACACGTTAGCATGATGAAGCATTAGCATGAGGACATTAGCATGATGAAGCATTAGCATGAGACACGTTAGCATGATGAAGCATTAGCATGAGGACAAGTTAGCATGATGAAGCATTAGCATGAGGACACATTAGCATGATGAAGCATTAGCATGAGAACACGTTAGCATGATGAAGCATTAGCATGAGGAAACGTTAGATGATGAAGCATTAGCATGAGGACAAGTTAGCATGATGAAGCATTAGCATGAGGACACGTTAGCATGATGCATTAGCATGAGGACACGTTAGCATGATGAAGCATTAGCATGAGGACACTATTGCATGATGAAGCATTAGCATGAGGACACGTTAGCATGATGAAGCATTAGCATGAGGACAAGTTAGCATGATGAAGCATTAGCATGAGAACACCTTAGCATGATGAAGCATTAGCATGAGGACACGTTAGCATGATGAAGCATTAGCATGAGGACACGTTAGCATGATGAAGCATTAGCATGAGACACGTTAGCATGATGAAGCATTAGCATGAGGACACGTTAGCATGATGAAGCATTAGCATGAGGACACGTTAGCATGATGAAGCATTAGCATGAGGACACGTTAGCATGATGAAGCATTAGCATGAGGACACGTTAGCATGATGAAGCATTAGCATGAGGACACGTTAGCATGATGAAGCATTAGCATGAGGACACGTTAGCATGATGAAGCATTAGCATGAGGACAAGTTAGCATGATGAAGCATTAGCATGAGAACACCTTAGCATGATGAAGCATTAGCATGAGGACACATTAGCATGATGAAGCATTAGCATGAGGACATTAGCATGATGAAGCATTAGCATGAGGACACGTTAGCATGATGAAGCTTAGCATGAGAACACGTTAGCATGATGAAGCATTAGCATGAGGACACGTTAGCATGATGAAGCATTAGCATGAGGACACGTTAGCATGATGAAGCATAGCCAGCATTAGCATGAGAACACGTTAGCATGATGAAGCATTAGCATGAGGACACGTTAGCATGATGAAGCATTAGCATGAGGACACGTTAGCATGATGAAGCATTAGCATGAGACACGTTAGCATGATGAAGCATTAGCATGAGGACAAGTTAGCATGATGAAGCATTAGCATGAGAACACGTTAGCATGATGAAGCATTAGCATGAGGACACGTTAGCATGATGAAGCTTAGCATGAGACACGTTAGCATGATGAAGCATTAGCATGAGGACATTAGCATGAGGACAAGTTAGCATGATGAAGCATTAGCATGAGAACACGTTAGCATGATGAAGCATTAGCATGAGGACACGTTAGCATGATGAAGCATAGCATGAGGAACATTAGCATGATGAAGCATTAGCATGAGAACACGTTAGCATGATGAAGCATTAGCATGAGGACACGTTAGCATGATGAAGCATTAGCATGAGGACACGTTAGCATGATGAAGCAGCATGAGATTAGCATGAGGACAAGTTAGCATGATGAAGCATTAGCATGAGACACTTAGCATGATGAAGCATTAGCATGAGGACACGTTAGCATGATGAAGCATAGCATGAGGACACATTAGCATGATGAAGCATTAGCATGAGAACACGTTAGCATGATGAAGCATTAGCATGAGGACACGTTAGCATGATGAAGCAATAGCATGAGGACACATTAGCATGTGAAGCATTAGCATGAGGACATGTTAGCATGAGGACAAGTTAGCATGATGAAGCATTAGCATGAGAACACGTTAGCATGATGAAGCATTAGCATGAGGAACATTGAATGATGAAGCATTAGCATGAGGACATTAGCATGATGAAGCATTAGCATGAGGACACATTAGCATGATGAAGCATTAGCATGAGGAACACGTTAGCATGATGAAGCATTAGCATGAGGAACGTTAGCATGATGAAGCATTAGCATGAGGACACGTTAGCATGATGAAGCATTAGCATGAGGACACGTTAGCATGATGAAGCATTAGCATGAGGACACGTTAGCATGATGAAGCAAGCATGAGGACACGTTAGCATGATGAAGCATTAGCATGAGGACACGTTAGCATGATGAAGCATTAGCATGAGGACAAGTTAGCATGATAAAGCATTAGCATGAGAACACGTTAGCATGATGAAGCATTAGCATGAGGACACATTAGCATGATGAAGCATAGCATGAGGACACGTTAGCATGATGAAGCATTAGCATGAGGACACGTTAGCATGATGAAGCTTAGCATCAGAACACGTTAGCATGATGAAGCATTAGCATGAGGACACGTTAGCATGATGAAGCATTAGCATGAGGACAAGTTAGCATGATGAAGCATTAGCATGAGGACACGTTAGCATGATGAAGCATTAGCATGAGGACACGTTAGCATGATGAAGCATTAGCATGAGGACACGTTAGCATGATGAAGCATTAGCATGAGACACGTTAGCATGATGAAGCATTAGCATGAGGACACGTTAGCATGATGAAGCATTAGCATGAGGACAAGTTAGCATGATGAAGCATTAGCATGAGGACACGTTAGCATGATGAAGCATTAGCATGAGGACACGTTAGCATGATGAAATTAGCATGAGGACACGTTAGCATGATGAAGCATTAGCATGAGGAAACGTTAGCATGATGAAGCATTAGCATGAGGACAGTTAGCATGATGAAGCATTAGCATGAGGACATGTTAGCATGATGACATTAGCATGAGGACACGTTAGCATGATGAAGCATTAGCATGAGGACACATTAGCATGATGAAGCATTAGCATGAGAACACGTTAGCATGATGAAGCATTAGCATGAGGAAACGTTAGCATGATGAAGCATTAGCATGAGGACACGTTAGCATGATGAAGCATTAGCATGAGGACACGTTAGCATGATGAAGCATAGCATGAGGACACGTTAGCATGATGAAGCATTAGCATGAGGACACGTTAGCATGATGAAGCATTAGCATGAGACACGTTAGCATGATGAAGCATTAGCATGAGGAACGTTAGCATGATGAAGCATTAGCATGAGGACAAGTTAGCATGATGAAGCATTAGCATGAGGACACGTTAGCATGATGAAGCATTAGCATGAGGACACGTTAGCATGATGAAGCATAGCATGAGGACACGTTAGCATGATGAAGCATTAGCATGAGGACACGTTAGCATGATGAAGCATTAGCATGAGGACACGTTAGCATGATGAAGCATTAGCATGAGGACACATTAGCATGATGAAGCATAGCATGAGGACACGTTAGCATGATGAAGCATTAGCATGAGGACACGTTAGCATGAGAACACATTAGCATGATGAAGCATTAGCATGAGGACACGTTAGCATGATGAAGCATTAGCATGAGGACAAGTTAGCATGATGAAGCATTAGCATGAGGACAAGTTAGCATGATGAAGCATTAGCATGAGGACACGTTAGCATGATGAAGCATTAGCATGAGGACACATTAGCATGATGAAGCATAGCATGAGGACACGTTAGCATGATGAAGCATTAGCATGAGGACATTAGCATGAGAACACGTTAGCATGATGAAGCATTAGCATGAGGACACGTTAGCATGATGAAGCATTAGCATGAGGACAAGTTAGCATGATGAAAGCATTAGCATGAGGAACACGTTAGCATGATGAAGCATTAGCATGAGGACACATTAGCATGATGAAGCATTAGCATGAGGACAAGTTAGCATGATGAAGCATTAGCATGAGAACACGTTAGCATGATGAAGCATTAGCATGAGGACACATTAGCATGATGAAGCATTAGCATGAGGACAAGTTAGCATGATGAAGCATTAGCATGAGGACACGTTAGCATGATGAAGCATTAGCATGAGGACACGTTAGCATGATGAAGCATTAGCATGAGGACACGTTAGCATGATGAAGCATTAGCATGAGGACACATTAGCATGATGAAGCATTAGCATGAGGACACGTTAGCATGATGAAGCATTAGCATGAGGACACGTTAGCATGAGAACACGTTAGCATGATGAAGCATTAGCATGAGGACACTTAGCATGATGAAGCATTAGCATGAGGACAAGTTAGCATGATGAAGCATTAGCATGAGAACACGTTAGCATGATGAAGCATTAGCATGAGGACACATTAGCATGATGAAGCATTAGCATGAGACACGTTAGCATGATGAAGCATTAGCATGAGGACACGTTAGCATGATGAACACTTAGCATGATGAAGCATAGCATGAGGACACGTTAGCATGATGAAGCATTAGCATGAGGACAAGTTAGCATGATGAAGCATTAGCATGAGAACATTAGCATGATGAAGCATTAGCATGAGGACACATTAGCATGATGAAGCATAGCATGAGGACACGTTAGCATGATGAAGCATAGCATGAGGACACGTTAGCATGATGAAGCATTAGCATGAGACACGTTAGCATGATGAAGCATTAGCATGAGGAACGTTAGCATGATGAAGCATTAGCATGAGGACAAGTTAGCATGATGAAGCATTAGCATGAGGACACGTTAGCATGATGAAGCATTAGCATGAGGACACGTTAGCATGATGCATTAGCATGAGGACACATTAGCATGATGAAGCATTAGCATGAGAACACGTTAGCATGATGAAGCATTAGCATGAGGAAACGTTAGATGATGAAGCATTAGCATGAGGACAAGTTAGCATGATGAAGCATTAGCATGAGGACACGTTAGCATGATGAAGCATTAGCATGAGGACACGTTAGCATGATGAAGCATTAGCATGAGGACACGTTAGCATGATGAAGCATTAGCATGAGGACACGTTAGCATGATGAAGCATTAGCATGAGGACAAGTTAGCATGATGAAGCATTAGCATGAGAACACGTTAGCATGATGAAGCATTAGCATGAGGACACGTTAGCATGATGAAGCATAGCATGAGGACACGTTAGCATGATGAAGCATTAGCATGAGGACACGTTAGCATGATGAAGCATTAGCATGAGAACACGTTAGCATGATGAAGCATTAGCATGAGGACACGTTAGCATGATGAAGCATTAGCATGAGGACATTAGCATGATGAAGCATTAGCATGAGGAACTTAGCATGATGAAGCATTAGCATGAGGACACGTTAGCATGATGAAGCTTAGCATCAGAACACGTTAGCATGATGAAGCATTAGCATGAGGACAAGTTAGCATGAGGACAAGTTAGCATGATGAAGCATTAGCATGAGAACACCTTAGCATGATGAAGCATTAGCATGAGGACACGTTAGCATGATGAAGCATTAGCATGAGGACACATTAGCATGATGAAGCATTAGCATGAGGACACGTTAGCATGATGAAGCATTAGCATGAGGACACATTAGCATGATGAAGCATTAGCATGAGGACACGTTAGCATGATGAAGCATTAGCATGAGGACAAGTTAGCATGAGGACAAGTTAGCATGATGAAGCATTAGCATGAGAACACCTTAGCATGATGAAGCATTAGCATGAGGACACGTTAGCATGATGAAGCATTAGCATGAGGACACGTTAGCATGATGAAGCATTAGCATGAGAACACGTTAGCATGATGAAGCATTAGCATGAGGACACGTTAGCATGATGAAGCAATAGCATGAGGACACATTAGCATGTGAAGGATTAGCATGAGGACATTAGCATGAGGACAAGTTAGCATGATGAAGCATTAGCATGAGAACACGTTAGCATGATGAAGCATTAGCATGAGGAACATTAGCATGATGAAGCATTAGCATGAGGACAAGTTAGCATGATGAAGCATTAGCATGAGGACACATTAGCATGATGAAGCATTAGCATGAGACACGTTAGCATGATGAAGCATTAGCATGAGGACACGTTAGCATGATGAAGCATTAGCATGAGAACACGTTAGCATGATGAAGCATTAGCATGAGGACACGTTAGCATGATGAAGCAATAGCATGAGGACACATTAGCATGTTGAAGTTAGCATGAGGACATGTAGCATGAGGACAAGTTAGCATGATGAAGCATTAGCATGAGAACACGTTAGCATGATGAAGCATTAGCATGAGGAAACATTAGCATGATGAAGCATTAGCATGAGGACATTAGCATGATGAAGCATTAGCATGAGGACACATTAGCATGATGAAGCATTAGCATGAGACACGTTAGCATGATGAAGCATTAGCATGAGGAAACGTTAGCATGATGAAGCATTAGCATGAGGACAAGTTAGCATGATGAAGCATTAGCATGAGGACACGTTAGCATGATGAAGCATTAGCATGAGGACACGTTAGCATGATGAAGCATAGCATGAGGACACGTTAGCATGATGAAGCATTAGCATGAGGACACGTTAGCATGATGAAGCATTAGCATGAGGACATTAGCATGATGAAGCATTAGCATGAGACACGTTAGCATGATGAAGCATTAGCATGAGGACACATTAGCATGATGAAGCAATAGCATGAGGACACGTTAGCATGATGAAGCATTAGCATGAGGACACGTTAGCATGATGAAGCTTAGCATAGACACGTTAGCATGATGAAGCATTAGCATGAGGACACGTTAGCATGATGAAGCATTAGCATGAGGACAAGTTAGCATGATGAAGCATTAGCATGAGAACACGTTAGCATGATGAAGCATTAGCATGAGGACACGTTAGCATGATGAAGCATTAGCATGAGAACACGTTAGCATGATGAAGCATTAGCATGAGGACAGTTAGCATGAGGACAATTAGCATGATGAAGCATTAGCATGAGACATTAGCATGATGAAGCATTAGCATGAGGACACGTTAGCATGATGAAGCATAGCATGAGGACACATTAGCATGATGAAGCATTAGCATGAGGACACGTTAGCATGATGAAGCATTAGCATGAGGACACGTTAGCATGATGAAGCATTAGCATGAGGACACGTTAGCATGATGAAGCATTAGCATGAGGACACGTTAGCATGATGAAGCATTAGCATGAGGACAAGTTAGCATGATGAAGCATTAGCATGAGAACACGTTAGCATGATGAAGCATTAGCATGAGGACACGTTAGCATGATGAAGCATTAGCATCAGACACGTTAGCATGATGAAGCATTAGCATGAGAACACGTTAGCATGATGAAGCATTAGCATGAGGACACGTTAGCATGATGAAGCATTAGCATGAGGACACGTTAGCATGATGAAGCATTAGCATGAGGACACGTTAGCATGATGAAGCATTAGCATGAGGACATTAGCATGATGAAGCATTAGCATGAGAACACGTTAGCATGATGAAGCATTAGCATGAGGACACGTTAGCATGATGAAGCTTAGCATGAACGTTAGCATGATGAAGCATTAGCATGAGGACAAGTTAGCATGAGGACAAGTTAGCATGATGAAGCATTAGCATGAGGAACATTAGCATGATGAAGCATTAGCATGAGGACACGTTAGCATGATGAAGCATAGCATGAGGACACATTAGCATGATGAAGCATTAGCATGAGAACACGTTAGCATGATGAAGCATTAGCATGAGGACACGTTAGCATGATGAAGCATTAGCATGAGGACACGTTAGCATGATGAAGCATTAGCATGAGGACATTAGCATGAGGACAAGTTAGCATGATGAAGCATTAGCATGAGAACACCTTAGCATGATGAAGCATTAGCATGAGGACACGTTAGCATGATGAAGCAATTAGCATGAGGACACATTAGCATGATGAAGCATTAGCATGAGACACGTTAGCATGATGAAGCATTAGCATGAGGACACGTTAGCATGATGAAGCATAGCATGAGGACACATTAGCATGTTGAAGCATTAGCATGAGGACATGTTAGCATGAGGACAAGTTAGCATGATGAAGCATTAGCATGAGAACATTAGCATGATGAAGCATTAGCATGAGGAACATTTGATGATGAAGCATTAGCATGAGGACAAGTTAGCATGATGAAGCATTAGCATGAGGACACATTAGCATGATGAAGCATTAGCATGAGAACACGTTAGCATGATGAAGCATTAGCATGAGGAACGTTAGAATGATGAAGCATTAGCATGAGGACAAGTTAGCATGATGAAGCATTAGCATGAGGACACGTTAGCATGATGAAGCATTAGCATGAGGACACGTTAGCATGATGAAGCATTAGCATGAGGACACGTTAGCATGATGAAGCATTAGCATGAGGACACGTTAGCATGATGAAGCATTAGCATGAGGACAAGTTAGCATGATGAAGCATTAGCATGAGAACACTTAGCATGATGAAGCATTAGCATGAGGACACATTAGCATGATGAAGCATAGCATGAGGACACGTTAGCATGATGAAGCATTAGCATGAGGACACGTTAGCATGATGAAGCTTTAGCATGAGACACGTTAGCATGATGAAGCATTAGCATGAGGACACGTTAGCATGATGAAGCATTAGCATGAGGACAGTTAGCATGATGAAGCATAGCATGAGGACACGTTAGCATGATGAAGCATTAGCATGAGGACACGTTAGCATGATGAAGCATTAGCATGAGGAAACATTTGATGATGAAGCATTAGCATGAGGACAAGTTAGCATGATGAAGCATTAGCATGAGGACACATTAGCATGATGAAGCATTAGCATGAGAACACGTTAGCATGATGAAGCATTAGCATGAGGAACGTTAGCATGATGAAGCATTAGCATGAGGACAAGTTAGCATGATGAAGCATTAGCATGAGGACACGTTAGCATGATGAAGCATTAGCATGAGGACACGTTAGCATGATGAAGCATTAGCATGAGGACACGTTAGCATGATGAAGCATTAGCATGAGGACACGTTAGCATGATGAAGCATTAGCATGAGGACAAGTTAGCATGATGAAGCATTAGCATGAGACACCTTAGCATGATGAAGCATTAGCATGAGGACACATTAGCATGATGAAGCATTAGCATGAGGACACGTTAGCATGATGAAGCATTAGCATGAGGACAAGTTAGCATGATGAAGCATTAGCATGAGAACACGTTAGCATGATGAAGCATTAGCATGAGGACACGTTAGCATGATGAAGCTTAGCATGAGACACGTTAGCATGATGAAGCATTAGCATGAGAACAGTTAGCATGAGGACATTAGCATGATGAAGCATTAGCATGA
>NW_026562565.1:220000-237836 GCF_027474105.1 Poeciliopsis prolifica | reverse complement strand
TCAGACCCAGGCAGGAAGCTCATCTCCACAGCAGCTGCTAATATTAGCGCCGTGGTGTTTTCAGGATGTTGGTCAGAACCGACCTGCTGGTGGTCCGGTCCAGCAGCTCTTCTGCTCTCTGATGGTTCTGGACCAACGTTCAGAGGAGCCGGACCAGTCCGGTTCTGATCCAATCAGTAGATAACCAGAACTAACAGGTCCTACTGGGTCGGTCCAGAACGTTCTGCCTGTCAGATCAGCTTCTGCTCCCAACATCTGCTGAACATGTGGGTCCAGCTTGTTAGCTAACAGCTAACGGATGGAAGCTTGATGTGGAACTGGGAGAACCCGGTCCTATACCAGAACCTGGAGGTTCTGGATGTTCTGCTGCTGGTTTCTAAATGGTTGCGTTGTCCAGACGATGTGCAGATCAGAACAGTTCTGGTGAAATTCATCATGCTAGCCCAGATCCGTGCTGATAAATCATTGTTCACGATGATTTAAATTAAAATGAGAGTTTGTGTTTCCATGTAATTTACTGACAGACTCCATTATCTGTTATGGTTGTGTATTCTTAATTTCCGTTTTATTTATTGTTTTTGTTTTTAGTTTGGATACTTGTGTGTTATACCTGAAAATGGACTCAAAATAATAAGGTTCTAGTTTATTGCAGTGATTTCTGGGACAATTTATTGTCCAGTAAAATGAGTTATGGTGCCAGGAAGTTTTATTCTTCTTTAAGTTTCCATTCAGTTTATCTAAACGTTCCTGCTGGAGTTTATTTGATATTTCTGTCAAATAGAAACTAAAAGTTGAGATTTCTCTCTGATAAACATCTGAGATTCGGATCAGATCCAGCCTCTTTGGCCCGCCCCTTATGCTAATGAGGCAATGACATCATGCAGCAGCCGAGGGCTGTGATTGGCCGGCTCGGCGTGCGGCCCCCCCCCTTGGCTGGGTCTGAAGGTGTTTTCAGCAGCGTCTGCTCAGACCCACGCTAACGCTCTGCTGCAGCTGCTCTGCTGCAGCTGCTCTTCGTCCTGCTCTTCGTCCTCCTCTTCCTCAGCTGGAGCGCCGCGGGGCCGCCGGTCCGGGTTCGGGTTCGGGGGAAGGTTTGGTTCTGGAGGGATGGAGGCAGAGCCAGGCGTGCTGTTGCCGTGGCAGCCGTGCTGAGTTAGCGCTTCCTGCCTCGCCCCGAGGGGGGAGAGAGAGAGGCAGAGGGAGGGAGTCCCTCGCTCGCCCTCTGTGCAGCTCAGTCCCTCTGAGGAGAAGAGCGGTTCTGATCTGGACCGGTTCTGACCCGGGGAAACCTGAGCTGGACCTTCACCTGGACCGGACCACAACTTTGTCCCTGGAGTGACTGCTGGCTGCCTCTGGACCGGTTCTGACTCAGTTCTGACCCATTTCTCCTGAACTGGACCAAAACCTTCTTCTTGGAGTGATTGCTATCTCTGGACCGGTTCTGATCCAGTGGAACCTGAACTTCACCAGAACTTTTTCTCTGGAGTTGCTGCTACATTCCTCTGACCCGATTCTCCTGAATCGGACCAGAACTTTCTCCTGTAGTGGCTGTTGCCTGGCTCTGGGCCCGGTCCGGTCCGGTCCGGTGTGATGGAACTACAGAGCGCCCCGCTGTCCCCTCTTTCCCCCCTGGCCCCTCCCTGGACTACGCCGGACCTCGGACCCCGTCCCCGGTACCGGGCGGGCCGGGCCGGCCCCCCAGCCCCAGCAGGGGGGCCGCCAGCCCGGGACCCGGCTTCAACTACAACCAGCTGGAGGGACGGTTCAAGCAGCTGCAAGGTAGGAGGTTCTGGAGGTTCTGGAGGTTCATGGGGCTGAAACTCTGGGTTCAGTGTGTGTGTGTGTGTGTGTGTGTGTGTGAGAGAGTCAGCAGCTGTAGCGATATCAGAGTGAACCACCGCGCCCTTCCTCCTCCTCTTCCTCACCCTGTGGCTCTAATAAAACCAGGAGCTGCCTTGCTGAAGGGCAGCTGTGGCAGTTCTTCCTCCTGATGAAGGCCAACAGCCTGATGCTCCACTGACATGTGAACCATGAAGTCAGTCCCTGATCAGGACTGAATCGATTAATAATTATTGAAATAATCAGCAGCCAATTCAATCAGGTAACTGGAGAAAAGAGACAAAATAACAAAATTAAACTTGCTGACCAGATGGATGGATGATGTTGGATGGATGGTGTTGGATGATGTTGGATGATGTTGGATGATGTTGGATGGTGGTTGGATGGTGGATGGATGGTGTTGGATGATGTTGGATGATGTTGGATGGTGGATGGATGGTGGATGGATGGTGGATGGATGGTGGATGGATGATGGTTGGATGATGTTGGATGATGGTTGGATGATGTTGGATGGTGGTTGGATGATGTTGGATGGTGGTTGGATGATGTTGGATGATGTTGGATGGTGGATGGATGATGGTTGGATGATGTTGGATGGTGGATGGATGATGGTTGGATGATGTTGGATGGTGGATGGATGATGTTGGATGGTGGTTGGATGATGTTGGATGGTGGTTGGATGGTGGATGGATGATGTTGGATGGTGGTTGGATGGTGTTGGATGATGGTTGGATGATGTTGGATGTTGGATGGATGGTGGTTGGATGGTGGTTGGATGATGTTGGATGGTGGTTGGATGGTGTTGGATGATGTTGGATGGTGGATGGATGATGTTGGATGTTGGATGGATGGTGGTTGGATGGTGGTTGGATGATGTTGGATGGTGGTTGGATGGTGTTGGATGGTGTTGGATGGTGGATGGATGGTGGATGGATGATGTTGGATGATGTTGGATGTTGGATGGATGGTGGTTGGATGGTGGTTGGATGTTGGATGGTGTTGGATGATGGTTGGATGATGTTGGATGTTGGATGGATGGTGGTTGGATGTTGGATGGTGTTGGATGATGGTTGGATGATGTTGGATGGTGGTTGGATGGTGTTGGATGGTGTTGGATGATGTTGGATGTTGGATGGATGGTGGTTGGATGGTGGTTAGATGATGTTGGATGGTGGTTGGATGGTGTTGGATGATGTTGGATGTTGGATGGATGGTGGTTGGATGGTGGTTAGATGATGTTGGATGGTGGTTGGATGGTGTTGGATGATGTTGGATGTTGGATGGATGGTGGTTGGATGGTGGTTAGATGATGTTGGATGGTGGTTGGATGGTGTTGGATGATGTTGGATGTTGGATGGATGGTGGTTGGATGGTGGTTAGATGATGTTGGATGGTGGTTGGATGGTGTTGGATGATGTTGGATGGTGGTTGGATGGTGTTGGATGATGTTGGATGGTGGTTGGATGGTGTTGGATGATCCAAGTGGAACCGTTTCTTCTGTGATGTTGGTGAATTCAGCAGAACTCGCCTGGTTCCTTCAGTTAATAAAGTCGCTGCAGCTTCATGGACAGACAAACCTCTGACCCGGTTCATCACCGGTTCTGGTTCTGTCAGAACCTCATCACATCTGCAGAACCAGCAGAAATAGGTTCTGGGAGGTTTGCTGGCTGTGCCCAGCGCTGACTCGGCTGTTTGCTGTGGAGCTAAAACCGTCTCAAACATTTTACTATAACTGCGACTCTGAGGTGTGAAGTTCCCATCAGACCACATTTAGAACCAATCAGAGGTTCTGATCGATCGGACCTTCAGAACCAACCAGAAGCTCTAAATGGACCTTTTGGACCAGAGTCAAGTGGAGCTGGGGCCTTTTATCAGAAAATATCTATTTTTTACAAAACATGACAAATCAGAGATATTTTAATAATTAACCATGAAATGAACCAGTTACAATGTTTGTTAAAAACTCGGATTTATGACGGGGAAAAATGTTACAGCGCTGGAAACGGGTCAGAACCAGGACGGAGACGATGATGATGCATTGATTCAGATTAGCTGCCTGTTTCTATTTTTACAGTTTTGATCTTGTAAACTCTTAATGGCGCATTTAGAGCATTTGCTTAGTGAAACTATCAGGCCTGAAAACATTATCTAATATAAACCTGTGGTGCATTCAGTGGCAGGAGGAAAATTGAGATTTTCTGATTAACCAGGCCAGTTCCATCAGATTTTAGCTGAAATTCTGGAAGTATTGAATGTGTGGGACTTTCTGCTCGTCGTCTGGCTGGAACGGAAAAAAAAGCTGAAGGATTCCTGAACTGATTATGGAACCGATTCCCGAACTGATTCCTGAACTGATTCCTGAACCGATTATGGAACCGATTCCCGAACTGATTCCAGAAGCTGCTGCAGTCCAGCTGCAGCTTCCTGGCTGCAGGTCATGAACCCTCCCCTGGCCCTTGAGCCTGGAGAGGCTGCCGGCTGAATTCCCTATCGGCTGACGGAGCAGCAGGCGCTGCTTATTGCTCTGTAAGAGCTTCCTCTAATGAAGAGCATCGATTGGCTGTCAGACATAAAGTGGTGAGAGAGGCAGGGCTATGATTGGCTGAGCTGCTGACCCGATCCGACCTGGGGAGACGGTCCTGGTTCTGCTCAGCCGTTCAGAACCTACCGGGACGGCAGAATTTCCTCGATTCAACAGAAACCAGCAGAGAGCTGAACGGGTTAATGAGTCAGACTGGGTCATAGGTCATGCTCCATAGGGACTACGTTACCCAGAAACCCCCACTGCAGGTTCGCATCGATTTATTCATAAAGACGTTTCAAAGCAGAAGTTTGACACTCGCTGCTCAACACAGGTCAGAGAATAAAAGACATAAAATATTAAACCTGCTCCTGCAGACGCATCAACAAACATGAATTATTGATGATCACATGAATAAGGTTGATTCTAAATGTTTAAAATGATAAGGTGGCTTTTATTTTGAAGTTCGAGTTTGTTTGTGTTTGATTCAAATTGAAGAGTAAAACCATCTTCATCACTCTGATCCTCCTCTTCCTCCTGCTGCTTCTGTCCTGATCCAGCCAATCAGCAGCCTCCTGTGTGTTTTCTCACCCCCCTCCCCCCTCCTTCAGTGTGTGGGGCATTAAAGAGGGGGGGCAATAGGGGCGACTCAGTGCCAGATCAGCCCCTCCCTCATGGTCTTTGTTCCTCTGAGAGCTTCAGCGTCTCGTCGTCTTCATCAAGGTTTCATGAGGCTCCGCAGACTGTCTGCCCCCCCCCACATGTCCAGGGGGACGATGAGGGACGGTGAGGGCACCGTCCCTCACCGTCCCCTTACTGTCCGCTCACCTTCAGCTCACCGTCCCCCATCGTCCCCTCACCGTCCCCTCACCGTCCCCTCACCGTCCCCTCACCGTCCCCTCATCGTCCCCCCCGTCCTCTTAGTGGGATTAAAAGCCACTGTGTCCCGATCGTGTTCACACAAAGCCCGGCCCGGTTTCTGGAGTCGGATTCTCTGCTGAAATATTAACGGCAGCAGAACGAACAGAACCGGACCGGAATGGACCGAATCTCACTGTAACCACCCACACCTCATGTGGTACCACTGCTGCTCTGCCGTCTGGGTTCTGGTTCCGACAGGAAGGGAAGCAGCTTCCTGTCTAAACCTCAGTGGGTCGTTGAAGCAGTCACTCCGTCCAGAACCATCCAGAACCTCTGGGAATCTGTCCCATCTGATCCCAGGAGTGATTCCTGAGGATGATGAGGTGATGAAGGTGGATCAGAGTGGTACCGGTTCCAACGCTCTAGAATCGGCTTATTGTTGGCTGAGATGTTTAAGTTAGAGGAGGAAATGCTGTGTGTGTGTGTGTGTGTGTGTGTGTGTGTGTGTGATCTTCTCCATGAAAAGCCTCTTTGATGGACCCGCTCCACTGAGCTCGGATGAGTCCAGTTTCATGATGAACTGAGAGCTGAAGATAATCTGCTTCTGGTTCCAGAATTGGTTCTGGCCCGGTTGGACCCGTTTTCCTCATGACTGCAGGAGTTCCTCCTCTTCCTCAGCTGATGCAAACGGCTGGGTTTGGTCTTTCTAGTTCAGACTTGGAACTTTGCATTGGTTCACCTGAAAACCTCCACAAGCAGGAAATAAATCAGAGTGAGACCTCCTCTGAACAAATACGCCACAAAACATTTCTACTGGGTTTACTGGTAAAAACCTCTGGTTCCTGTTACTGGGAACAAGTTTAAGTTGTCTGATGTGAAGCTGAGAACATCAGAGAACCTGGTTCTGTCAGCCTGGTTCTGACTGCAGTGACCCAGTCCGTGACCTCCCGGTCCTCCCAGGGTAAACAGGGTGTGTGTTGTTCCAGTGGAGGTATGCCGGTCCGATGTGTGGTTCTGAAGGAATCTGCTCTGTTATCTGTAATGACCCGCTCCAGAACCAGAACCAGAGTGGTCCAGCAGGCCCGGTTTTGCTGCTTGGAAGGATCGTCCTTTAATTTCTCCAGAATTCTGTTTTCCTGAACTCTCCGTAAAACTGGAGCTCAGGACTTTGGTCCGCTCTGGCCCGGTTCTTAACCAGGTCCAAAGTCCGCCTTTGTGGCTCTGCTTTATTGGACCAGGTGAGATCATCTTCCTGGGAGTGAAGCTAACTGTGGGATGGGCTCAGATCCTATCAGAACCGGGCCGACCCGTCCTGCCTGATGATGTTCTTGTTGTTCTGGATGAACTTTGACCCCCTGTGTCCCTTAAAGGGGCAGTGTTGTCTTTGGGATCATTCCTGGAGTGTTGCTTTGATTTGTCCATAAATGTCTGGGAAGCTTTTTAATCTCCATGGCAAACATTCAACTGGGAAAACCTCCAGGATGGACCAGCTCTGCCTTCGAGGCACAGCTCCTTCAGACTAGCCATCAGCAATTAGCAGACATCTGCTGGAACTGCTGAGCTCATTACAGGAGCCATGTTGGGACGTTCTTAAAGAGACACAGGCCAATTTCTAGATAAATTACAAAGTTATGATAATTAAAACGTTATAATTGATATTTATGCCATTTTTATAATAACTGAAGTCAAGAGATTCACTCAGTTCATTTATAGAACGGCTCTGTGTCTGGAAAACACAACACTGGCCCGTTAAACCCAGCCAGAACCGATTCCAACAGCTAACAGAACCCCAGCTGCTGAGTTGAGGTCCAGTCTCCTCTCCTGACCTGGTTCTGACCTCTAAGCCCAGTCCACGGCCCGGTTACTGGGAGCTCGTTCTGGTCCATGTGGGCTCAGTGTGGTGAACAGATCGGCGGCTCGGTCCGTTCAGCCAGACTGCTGCTAAAGGCCCTCTGATTGGCTGGCAGGCGCAGAGTGGAGGGCTGTGATTGGCTGGACAATAGGGGTAGAACCAGAACTCTGGTTCTGACTGAGGTTCTGAACCAGAACCTCAGCTCAGAACCTCAGTCCCCTCCCTGATCATCCAGGTTCTGTTTCCCAGTGCAGACGTCCCGCTGCCTCAGTGGGAGAACAGGATGTTTTGATTGGGTCACATGACTGTCAGGCTAAGGTCATGTGACCGGCTCAGAGACACAGGCTGCTCTGTCCTGCCTCAGTGGATCCAGATGTTCCTCCTCCTCCTCACCTTCATCACGCTGCAGCCGGTTCTGGTTCCCATCCAGAAAACCTGGACATAAATCTGTTAAAGCAGACAGAAACGACTTGATACTGAGTTTAACAGCATGTCAGCTGGAACTAGTTCATTCATTCATTCATTCATTCATTCATTCATTCATTCATTCATTCATTCATTCATTCATTCCTGTGTGGGCTTTACCTGTTTATCTGTGTTATATGGGTCAATAAAGGTACATAGTCGAAAATTAACAGGGTTAATTTGGGTTATTTAGTCTGTAATAATAATAAAAAAGCTAAATAAGCCAATAATTTCATATTTAATTTCTCACTATTGTTTTTCTTCCTCTTCTATTTTCTCCAGTCGCTCGTTGTGTTAAACATTTTAATGAATCGTTAAAGTCAGTGAGCAGCAGCAGTGAAGTCTGCAGTTCATTCATCAGCTGAGAAGGAGCAGCAAAGGCCTGCTGAGCATTTCCTTATAATTTTATTCGGCTGGTTTATCGTCTGAAACAGGAAGAATAATCGGGTGATGTGTGAATTAACCACAGCTAACAACAGGCATGGGGCAAGGAAAAAAACAATTGTAAAGAAAAATACAATGGAAAATAAGAATGAAAGTCAATAAGGGATACAGGTGGAGTTGTGGATGTCTTGCAGATAAACCATCAGGGACGACCAGAACAGAGTCCGGGTCCAGTTCAGGTTTAGTCCCGTCCAGTTTGTTTCTCCCAGTCGGATCAGTTCTGGCTCGTTTTCTTGCCTCCACATGTCGACTCAAACTGCAGCTTCACTGTTACTGATGCAGAAAAAGTAGAACCACAACTTTTACTCCAGGAAGTACAGACACACACACACACACACACACACACCACACACACACACACACACAGACGCAGAGTCATCTTTCATGCTGGGTCTCAGTGAACGCTCAGCCTCCTGCTGCTGCCAGGCGAGTTTTTCTGCCCTAAACTTTGTCTGTCAGGCTGAATCAGCTCGTTGATAGGTGGAGCGATCTGATTGGCTGATTTCTATTTGAGGTTCTGTTCAGAACCCTGATGGATGGGTTCTGGTTCTGCTGGTTTCCAGAAAGTGTTACTGGTCAGACTGGTTCTGCATTGATAATCTCCAGCGGTCCGCCTGTCCATCTTGTTCTGCTGCTTCCTGTCGGGCGGCGGTGGTCAGCAGAGGTTCGGCTGAGGTTCTGACCCGGTTGGGCCCGGATCCGGCCGTGTCAGAAGGTAACTGTGTAATCTGTGGTATGAATTCCTGTTGTCTCCATCCTGACTCCTGGTATTGTTGCCGACTGATGTATGGGAGAAACTTTCACGCCGTGACCGGAGCGCCGGCGTTCCTCACATGATCCGGCTCCGTTGTCCTCGTTGGCTCCGCCCACTCTGCTGCCCGGATCAGGTCAGCTGTGTGTGTGTGTTGCTGATCGATCCGTCCATCAGACTCAGCAGGAAGCTGGACCTGCTGGGCTCGGGTTCTGCTGCAGGCGAACCCTGAATCGTCCCGATACGACTCACAGTTTAATCACCATGTGTGGTAATTTTCTGATAACGATTAAATAAGAGACACAAGCTGTTTATTACTGCATTCACATAAACCCTGACCTTAAAGTCATTCCTATCATAAAACAGATTTATTTACTGATATCTAAAGGAAACGTGTCGAACTGAAGGCCTGAAGAAAATAAAACTTTCTGTTTTACAGCAGTTTGATGCCACTTCACCAAGAAGGGCTGGGCAACAGCTCTTAAGGTTTTGCTGCAAAAAATAAAAATCAGCTTGGAGTGAAATCTGTGGATGAAATGGTAAAGGTCGCCTCAATAGTTTGGCGGTATTTAATCAATAATGAATAATTTATAATCGTCAACATTGACTGATCTGAAACACTTCTATGATGATACGTTTTCAGCCTTATTGTTCAGACCTAATCAAATCAAAGCAGTTTTAACAAGATACCACCAAGATACAGAAATGTGAAAACATGTTTAATATGATTTAATGTGATATTATTTAATTTAAAGAAAAGTTTTCACTGATCCAACTGCTTTTACACTTTATGGGTTTTATCATAAACTGTAAAACCAACAAAAGGAAATGAGTTCTGTCTTATTAAAATTTACTGAGCCAACGATAAACCAAAATTCTCACTGTGATGAGAATATTGTAACGATAACGATCGGAGAGAATAACTTTAACCTCGTCTCCAAACATTGAACTGCTTTTGTATTTCTGAGTGAATGTAAACATAGTTTCCTGCTGGGACAGGCATCTGCTTCATTCTCGGCACAGGAAGGACACACACACACACACACACACACACACACACACACACACACACACACACACACACACACACACACACACACACACACACACACACACACACACTGGGAACAGAATCATCTGTGCAGAAACAGAACTGGACCATGAAGATGCAGATAACATCTAATAAATGTGTTTTCCTCTGTTGCCGAGGAGGAATCCACTGGTTGGCCCTATACTGGTTGGCCTTCTACTGGTGGGCCCCTATACTGGTTGGCCCCTATACTGGTTGGCCCTCTACTGGTGGGCCCCTATTCTGGTTGGCCCTCTACTGGTTGGCCCTCTACTGGTGGGCCCCTATACTGGTTGGCCCCTATACTGGTTGGCCCTCTACTGGTGGGCCCCTATTCTGGTTGGCCCTCTACTGGTTGGCCCTCTACTGGTGGGCCCCTATACTGGTGGGCCCTCTACTGGTGGCCCCCTATACTGGTGGGCCCCTATACTGGTTGGCCCCTATACTGGTTGGCCCTCTACTGGTGGGCCCCTATACTGGTTGGCCCCTATACTGGTTGGCCCTCTACTGGTGGGCCCCTATTCTGGTTGGCCCTCTACTGGTTGGCCCTCTACTGGTGGGCCCCTATACTGGTGGGCCCTCTACTGGTGGCCCCTATACTGGTGGGCCCCTATACTGGTGGGCCCTCTACTGGTGGGCCCCTATACTGGTTGGCCCTCTACTGGTGGGCCCCTATACTGGTTGGCCCTCTACTGGTGGGCCCCTATACTGGTGGGCCCTCTATTGGTGGGCCCCTATACTGGTTGGCCCTCTACTGGTGGGCCCCTATACTGGTGGGCCCTCTACTGGTGGGCCCCTATACTGGTTGGCCCTCTACTGGTTGGCCCTCTACTGGTGGGCCCCTATTCTGGTTGGCCCTCTACTGGTGGGCCCTCTACTGGTGGGCCCCTATACTGGTTGGCCCTCTACTGGTTGGCCCTCTACTGGTGGGCCCCTATACTGGTGGGCCCTCTACTGGTTGGCCCTCTACTGGTGGGCCCCTATACTGGTTGGCCCTCTACTGGTTGGCCCTCTACTGGTGGGCCCCTATTCTGGTTGGCCCTCTACTGGTTGGCCCTCTACTGGTGGGCCCCTATACTGGTTGGCCCCTATACTGGTTGGCCCTCTACTGGTGGGCCCCTATTCTGGTTGGCCCTCTACTGGTTGGCCCTCTACTGGTGGGCCCCTATACTGGTGGGCCCTCTACTGGTGGCCCCCTATACTGGTGGGCCCCTATACTGGTTGGCCCCTATACTGGTTGGCCCTCTACTGGTGGGCCCCTATTCTGGTTGGCCCTCTACTGGTTGGCCCTCTACTGGTGGGCCCCTATACTGGTGGGCCCTCTACTGGTGGCCCCCTATACTGGTGGGCCCCTATACTGGTGGGCCCTCTACTGGTGGGCCCCTATACTGGTTGGCCCTCTACTGGTGGGCCCCTATACTGGTTGGCCCTCTACTGGTGGGCCCCTATACTGGTGGGCCCTCTATTGGTGGGCCCCTATACTGGTTGGCCCTCTACTGGTGGGCCCCTATACTGGTGGGCCCTCTACTGGTGGGCCCCTATACTGGTTGGCCCTCTACTGGTTGGCCCTCTACTGGTGGGCCCCTATTCTGGTTGGCCCTCTACTGGTGGGCCCTCTACTGGTGGGCCCCTATACTGGTTGGCCCTCTACTGGTTGGCCCTCTACTGGTGGGCCCCTATACTGGTGGGCCCTCTACTGGTTGGCCCTCTATGGTGGGCCCTATACTGGTTGGCCCTCTACTGGTTGGCCCTCTACTGGTGGGCCCCTATTCTGGTTGGCCCTCTCTACTGGTGGCCCCTATACTGGTGGGCCCTATACTGGTGGGCCCTTCTACTGGTGGGCCCCTATACTGGTTGGCCCTCTACTGGTTGGCCCTCTACTGGTGGGCCCCTATACTGGTGGCCCTTATACTGGTGGGCCCTCTACTGGTGGGCCCCTATACTGGTGGGCCCCTATTCTGGTTGGCCCTCTACTGGTGGCCCCCTATACTGGTGGGCCCCTCTACTGGTGGGCCCCTATACTGGTTGGCCCCTATACTGGTTGGCCCCTATTCTGGTTGGCTTTATACTGGTTGGCCCTCTACTGGTGGGCCCTCTACTGGTTGGCCCTCTACTGGTTGGCCCCCATACTGGTGGGCCCCTATACTGGTTGGCCCTATACTGGTTGGCCCCTATTCTGGTTGGCCCTCTACTGGTTGGCCCTCTACTGGTGGGCCCCTATACTGGTGGGCCCTCTACTGGTGGGCCCTCTACTGGTGGCCCCCTATACTGGTGGGCCCCTATTCTGGTTGGCCCTCTACTGGTGGCCCCCTATACTGGTGGGCCCCTCTACTGGTGGGCCCCTATACTGGTTGGCCCCTATTCTGGTTGGCTTTATACTGGTTGGCCCTCTACTGGTGGGCCCTCTACTGGTTGGCCCTCTACTGGTTGGCCCCCATACTGGTGGGCCCCTATACTGGTTGGCCCCTATTCTGGTTGGCCCTATACTGGTTGGCCCCTATACTCATGGGCTCCTATACTGGTTGGCCACTATACTGGTTGGCCCTCTACTGGTTGGCCCTCTACTGGTGGGCCCCTATACTGGTTGGCCCTATACTGGTTGGCCCTCTACTGGTGGGCCCTCTACTGGTTGGCCCTCTACTGGTGGGCCCTCTACTGGTTGGCCCTCTACTGGTTGGCCCTCTACTGGTGGGCCCTCTACTGGTTGGCCCTCTACTGGTGGGCCCTCTACTGGTGGGCCCCCATACTGGTGGGCCCCTATACTGGTTGGCCCCTATACTGGTTGGCCCCTATTCTGGTTGGCCCTCTACTGGTGGGCCCCTATACTGGTTGGCCCTCTACTGGTTGGCCCTCTACTGGTGGGCCCCTATACTGGTTGGCCCCTATTCTGGTTGGCCCTCTATTGGTGGGCACCTATACTGGTGGGCCCCTATACTGGTGGGCCCCTATTCTGGTGGCCCCTATACTGGTTGGCCCTCTACTGGTTGGCCTTCTACTGGTGGGCCCCTATTCTGGTGGCCCTTATACTGGTTGGCCCTCTACTGGTGGGCCCCTATACTGGTTGGCCCCTATACTGGTTGGCCCTATACTGGTGGGCCCCTATACTGGTGGGCCCTCTACTGGTGGGCCCTTATACTGGTTGGCCCTCTACTTGTCGGCCCTCTACAGGTGGGCCCCACTGTTCCCGGAGGGTCAACCCGGTTAGCTGCTCCGTTTGGGCTGATGGTTTCTGGTGCCACCCCGGGCTCTAATCGTTCTGGGTTTTAGGTTTAGTTTGTTGGTTAGTTTGTTTTCAGAGCCTATTTGTTAGTTTTTATTAGTTACTATTAGTTAAATATTAACTATTAGTTCTAGTTGTAGTTTTAGTTTTTTCGTACTAAATTAACCAAAGTTTTGTGATTATTAATACATATATTAGGTGATAAAGAAAATACAATTTTCATGAGATGTATTCAGTCATTATGTAATAACCACCTGACTCCAGTGGTCGGCCCATTTTGTAGCTTAGCCGCCAGGAGCAGCACGGACGTAAACTGCTGAAGAAAACAGTTCCACATGAAAAGGCTAATAAATAGATGTAAAAAGAAAGTATATTATATTTATACATTAATTTCTAGTTTTTCCCATTAATTATGGTTTTTATTTATTCCAGTTAACTAAAATGTTTTAATCATTCCTTGAGTTTAACTATAACTATCACTTTACAGTCAGGCTCTCTTATAGACGGCTAATAAATAGTTTATAGAAACAGTTTGTTAATAATTAATAACTGTTTGTACAGGTTGAGTAGTTTATGGCTGTTTGTTTCGTCAGTCAGTAAATATTATCAGCTGATAATAATTTCTGTATGTTGAAGTTATTATTAAAAACCTCCAGTTCTTTTCTCTGATCTCTGGTTTTCTAAACCGTTTCTCTCATATTGTGTCATATTGGTGAACATGAACCTGACGTCTGCTGTTGGGTTTGTATCATTTCATCTTCTTTCAGTCGTTTCTTCCTCTCAGATGATGGTTGTTTAATAACCGACCAATCCTCAACCATATCTGAGTTATTTCTGCGTCTCTTAAGCAGTTGGTATTTATTGTATCGTATAATTTACCATGAAAAATCCTCATTAGAATTTGATTTATTGTTGTCGCGATAAATGTCCCTTAATTGAGCTTCAGTAAATTTGAATATCAATTTTTTTGCGATGTGGAAAATATGGTTAAATGAATAATCTGTGTGCAGTTCACTGATATTAATCAGGATGATTTCAGATAGGGATGGTTTTCCAGACCAACATTAATGTTTTGTGTGCTGAGGCGAACTTCGTTTCCTGAACTTTTTTTCCTCGTCGTTCTGAAGAAACGAGAATCGTTTAAACAGCTTGGAGACGTTTGTCCTGCACAGGAACATCATGTCTGTTGGATTCAGGGGAAACTGTGTTTCTGCCAGGCTGAGTGTCTTTCTGCATATTTCAGCTGCCAGAAGCTACATGCTACATGCTAATCGGTTTGCTGTGGCCTGAACTCTTGATTTCCTTTGATTAGGCCCTTTTCTCTCTGAGCCAGAACCGGTTCTGTTTCTGTGGGTTGAGCTGCTAAAGCCTCCATGGTTCTGCTTCCTGTTCATATCTAGCCAAACACAGACCCCGCGGCGTCTGGTCCACTTCCTCCCAGCAGCTCCGGGTCGGTACCAGAACCTCCAGTTTATCGGCTCCACACTGCAGCCATTGTTGCGTTGCACAGTAAGTCACTGCGGCCATGAATGAGTGTTTGTGGAGGAATCAGATGTTCTTATCAGCACATCTCGCTCCAGCTTCTCCTGCAGGTCAAACGCAGGGCATTCTGGGAAAAACCTCCTAGGACACCAGAGTGGGTTAACAGTCATTAGGAGTATATGACTAATAACACGAGACTTTAACAGTTACCAGAAATTGAATTATTCTGATGTCATGTGGGAATGATTTTCATAACTCCTCATTAAATTCAGATTTCACAGATAAAAACGTTTCACACTTCAGGAGGATCTATTTATACTCCCAACTGGTCTGAACACAAACATCCACTGACATACGGCTAGCTTAGCTAATATTAGCTTAGCCTGTCTGTGTGTCTCTTAGCTTGGTTTAGCTTAGCCTGATTGAACTTATTGCAGGTCATTTATCCAAACATTAACTTCACTGAGATTACATTGGCTCAGAAGTTTATAAATGAACTTTGTTTTGTGTTAGCATATTTTTTTATGTTAGCTTAGCTTAGCTAAATCCAGCTGATATTAAGTTG
The DNA here is from genome assembly GCF_027474105.1 of Poeciliopsis prolifica. NCBI lineage: Eukaryota > Metazoa > Chordata > Actinopteri > Cyprinodontiformes > Poeciliidae > Poeciliopsis > Poeciliopsis prolifica. Next base: position 222,767 of record NW_026562565.1, on the reverse strand, counting down.
TATAATTTAGTTCAGACTGAATGAGGTTTATTTTATGGAAACTGTTTATTTTATAATAATTAATCTTATGTGACTCAGATTGTTTTTAGAACATGAATGTAGAAAATATTGACGTTTTTTTTGGGATGAATGAATCTTCCAAACTAAATGCTTTTGTTTAGCAGTATGTTTTGTTTAGTTGCTAAGCTAACTAGCCTCCTTGAACTGAATGCGTCTTTATGAACATAGTTTCTGTGTAAACATTAAACTCTTATCAGAATGTCAGTGTGTTTACTTCTTATCACATTGTTCTTGTGAATATTGTTGATCAGTAGTTGAATTACTCGTCTATCTCAGTACTTTGCTCTCTCTAAACTGAAACCAGGTTTCAGCAGATATGAGGTCAAAGTTCAGCACGCAGCATGATGGTTGACACATCACCAGTCTCTGGTGGCGTTTTGTCTGGTTCCTCGTCTCCTGAAGGAGATTTTCAGACCCGGCTCTGCTGGTGTTTCAGGAAGCAGTGAGGTTCAGCCGGGTGGAGGCTGCTGCACCCTGCTCACACACATCATCACTTCAGGAACATCAAGGTTTCAGTGGAAGGTTGAGAGAGGAGCTGCTGCTCCGTCTGAGTCCGGAAATAAATCTGAGAGAATCCCAGAAAAGCCAGAAGGAAGTCAGAGCTGGGATCCAGCATCCTCTCGCATAAACAGCCGCCTGCTGCCGGATGAGATTAGATCCAACGTGTGTGTGTGTGTGTGTGTGTGTGTGTGTGTGTGTGTGTGTGTGTGTGTGTGTGTGTGTGTGTGTGTGTGATGGGGACGATAAGCAGCAGCTTTTGAGGAGTAAACGCAGCAGCAGGTGTAAACTGTCAGGCTGCTCTTCTTCTGAGGATGTTTCCAGTTTAGATTTATTCGCAGGAACAATGCGGGGATGCAGCGAGCCTGCACGCATAAACAATATCCGCTCTGACGGTTCGATCAGAACCATCTGGTTCTGACCCGTTTGCCTCTGACCTCTCTCTGTCCAGATGAGCGTGAAGCGGTGCAGAAGAAGACCTTCACTAAGTGGGTGAACTCCCACCTGTCCAGGGTGTCGTGTCGGATCACGGACCTGTACATGGACCTGAGGGACGGCCGGATGCTCATCAAGCTGCTGGAGGTTCTGTCTGGAGAGAGGCTGGTAGGTTTGGACCATTAACACAAACCATCATGTTACTGGTTCCATGCAGGTTCAACTGGACCAACAGATACACAGAATTCACATGATGAAACAAAGTCCAGTTGGACAAATCAGTCAGTGTTTGGATCCAGAGTGCAGCTTTTACACTTTAGAAAGATCATCAGGGTGTTGATCTAGAACCAGAACCAGACATCCTGGATCATGATCCAGATCTGATTCTGGATCCGGTTCTGGATCAGTTTCTGGTCCTGGTTCTGGATCAGTATCAGGTTCTGGTTCTGGATCAGTATCAGGTTCTGGTTCTGGATCAGTATCAGGTTCTGGTTCTGGATCAGTATCAGGTTCTGGTTCTGGAGGACCCAGTGTTCCCCTGATGTCTTCTGTTTGTTTGAGGTTTGAATTCCTGCCTGGTGAGTAGTGATGCTGTGGGCTCGCCCTCCCATCTGTTCTGAAATGAAGGGGAGTCGCCATAGCAACCAGTGACTCAGCACTTTTCATATCAGTGATCAATGGATTATTGTTCTGTTTCCATGGTCACGGGAATACAAGCCACACACACACACACACACACACACACACACACACACAGAGGGACCAGCAGGACTGCTTCCTCTGCCTGCAGAGCCTCATGAATCCCAGTGGAGACGAAACCGAATAAAGGGAAACTGTGTGAAGCGGCTGCAGCAGCATGGAGGCTGCTGCAGCATGGATGGAGGCTGCAGCAGCATGGAGGCTGCAGCAGCATGGAGGCTGCTGCAGCATAGAGGCTGCTGCAGCATGGAGGCTGCAGCAGCATGGAGGCTGCTGCAGCATAGAGGCTGCTGCAGCATGGAGGCAGCAGCAGCATGGAGGCTGCTGCAGCATGGAGGCTGCAGCAGCATGGAGGCTGCTGCAGCATGGAGGCATGGAGGCTGCTGCGGCATGGAGGCTGCAGCAGCATGGAGGCTGCAGCAGCATGGAGGCTGCAGCAGCATGGAGGCTGTCAGCGCCGTGAAAGAGCCGCAGGAAACGCCAGCAGAGGAAGAGGAGGATGAGGAGGAAGAGTCTGACTGCCTGCCTGCTGGGGAAACTGGACTTCCACCAGTTCACATACTGGGAGGAAGAGGAATCTAAATGTCATTAACGTGCATGAAGGCGACAGCGCACCATCAATGAGAAAAATTCATCATTTAAATCGTGAATGTTTCACAGAGAAATGAGGATGTTTTTACAGTTTGCTGTTAGATCAAAGGCCGTAAGTGTTTATTGGTTTATTTACGCAGCGCTTAACAACAACAGCTATGAAGCAAAAATCATACAACCCCAACAAACATGTTCAGTAAACAAACACATGCAAACATTAACTTCTATTTACTGTTATCAGAGCCTCCCGTTAGCGCATTAGCATTAGCTCCCACCATGCTATTCTCATGCGTTAGCTATTCATAAACTAGCTTTATGACGAGTGCTTTTCAGCTAGCGTTGCCTGATTACCATGGAAACTGAACACAGACCAGTGGAGGCTGCTGCTAGCCTGGATGTAGCGGGTGTTCCTGCGCTGACGGCTGCAGCTCCAGGCTCTTTCCTGCTTTGTTTTAGCGGATGGAGACTCCGAACGGAGAAACGG